>NW_022142806.1:0-34959 GCF_007565055.1 Rhinopithecus roxellana | reverse complement strand
GCCATGAATGTTTCTTAAATCAATGCAAAGTATGCAGGTAGAAAATTATGATTAGTAATAGGGACAAATAATATTGTTCATTAACACTAATATTAATATTAATACTAAGATTGTAATCAGGTACTTAAAATAATGAAAATTAACAATGGAATCCTATTATTAGTACCATTGGAATTATTAAAATCGATTATTGATGTGTAATAACTATATTATTACTCAGAATACCACAGGCAGTGTCCACCTACCTGTGGGCCCCAAGAGGATGCCACAACACGGCCCCCACGACTGGGAGCCTCCATCGCGGCGGCGGGGTTCCCGCCCCCCGGGATCCGGGCCGCCAGCCGCCGCCATCCCCCGCCCCCCCGCGATCCGGGACCGCCAGCCGCCGCCACGCCACGCCCCCCCGGCGGCTGGCGGACCCCCATCGCCGGGGGGCGGGGGACCCGCCCCCCGCGATCCGGGGCCGCCAGCCGCCGCCACGCCACGTCTATATTGAGAATCATATCCCAATCTTCCTCCGGAAGATTAATTACATTATCGCAGGTGTGTGTCTACTCCCAGCAATATTGCCTGTCTATATTCCTTTCTTGGACGGAAATTTGAAGCAATATCATTGGGTGAGTGAACATTTTTTGATGTTTGAATTAGTAACATCCTCCCCCTGGTGCATTTCAGCAACAATCAATTAATTATTAATATTAGTAAATATATTAAATATTAATACTAATAATCGATATTAATGATCACAATCAACTTCGTAAAAGTTAGGGTGGATTAAAATGTTAACGATTTGGAATGGTAATTAATATTAATATCCCATGAATATTCAAATAATGATATCCGCCATCAATGTTTCTTAAATCAATGCAAAGTGATGCAGGTAAGAAAATTATGATTAGTAATAGGGACAAATAATATTGTTCATTAACACTAATATTAATAATTAATACTAAGATTGCATAATCAGGTACTTAAAATAATGAAAATTAACAATGGTATCCTATTATTAGTACCAATGAGAATTATTAAAATCGATTATTGATGTGTAATAACTATATTATTACTCAGAATACCACAGGCAGTGTCCACCTACCTGTGGGCCCCAAGAGGATGCCACAACACGGCCCCCACGACTGGGAGCCTCCATCGCCGGGCGGCGGGGTACCCGCCCCCCGGCGATCCGGGGCCGGCAGCCACGGCCACGCCACCCCCGGCGGCTGGCGGACCCCCATCGCCGGGGGGCGGGGGACCCGCCCCCCCGCGATCCGGGGCCGCCAGCCGCCGCCACGCCACGCCCCCCCGGCGGCTGGCGGACCCCCATCGGGGGGCGGGGGACCCGCCCCCCCGCGATCCGGGGCCGCCAGCCGCCGCCACGCCACGCCCCCCCGGCGGCTGGCGGACCCCCATCGCCGGGGGGCGGGGGACCCGCCCCCCCGCGATCCGGGGCCGCCAGCCGCCGCCACGCCACGCCCCCCCGGCGGCTGGCGGACCCCCATCGCCGGGGGCGGGGGACCCGCCCCCCGCGATCCGGGGCCGCCAGCCGCCGCCACGCCACGCCCCCCCGGCGGCTGGCGGACCCCCATCGCCGGGGGGCGGGGGACCCGCCCCCCGCGATCCGGGGCCGCCAGCCGCCGCCACGCCACGCCCCCCCGGCGGCTGGCGGACCCCCATCGCCGGGGGGCGGGGGACCCGCCCCCCCGCGATCCGGGGCCGCCAGCCGCCGCCACGCCACGCCCCCCCGGCGGCTGGCGGACCCCCATCGCCGGGGGGCGGGGGACCCGCCCCCCCGCGATCCGGGGCCGCCAGCCGCCGCCACGCCACGCCCCCCGGCGGCTGGCGGACCCCCATCGCCGGGGGGCGGGGGACCCGCCCCCCCGCGATCCGGGGCCGCCAGCCGCCGCCACGCCACGCCCCCCCGGCGGCTGGCGGACCCCCATCGGGGGGCGGGGGACCCGCCCCCCCGCGATCCGGGGCCGCCAGCCGCCGCCACGCCACGCCCCCCCGGCGGCTGGCGGACCCCCATCGCCGGGGGCGGGGGACCCGCCCCCCCGCGATCCGGGGCCGCCAGCCGCCGCCACGCCACGTCTATATTGAGAATCATATCCCAATCTTCCTCCTGAAGATTAATTACATTATCCCAGGTGTGTGTCTACTCCCAGCAATATTGCCTGTCTATATTCCTTTCTTGGACGGAAATTTGAAGCAATATCATTGGGTGAGTGAACATCTTTTTTGATGTTTGAGTTAGTAACATCCTCCCCCTGGTGCATATCAGCAACAGTCAATTAATTATTAATATTAGTAAATATATTAAATATTAATACTAATAATCGATATTAATGATCACAATCAACTTGTAAAAAGTTAGGGTGGATTAAAATGTTAACGATTTGGAATGGTAATTAATATTAATATCCCATGAATATTCAAATAATGATATCCGCCATGAATGTTTCTTAAATCAATGCAAAGTGATGCAGGTAAGAAAATTATGATTAGTAATAGGGACAAATAATATTGTTCATTAACACTAATATTAATAATTAATACTAAGATTGTATAATCAGGTACTTAAAATAATGAAAATTAACAATGGAATCCTATTATTAGTACCATTGAGAATTTTAAATCGATTATTGATGTGTAATAACTATATTATTACTCAGAATACCACAGGCAGTGTCCACCTACCTGTGGGCCCCAAGAGGATGCCACAACACGGCCCCCACGACTGGGAGCCTCCATCGCCGGCGGCGGGGTTCCCGCCCCCCCGGATCCGGGGCCGCCAGCCGCCGCCATCCCCCGCCCCCCCGCGATCCGGGACCGCCAGCCGCCGCCACGCCACGCCCCCCCGGCGGCTGGCGGACCCCATCGCCGGGGGCGGGGGACCCGCCCCCCCCGCATCCGGGGCCGCCAGCCGCCGCCACGCACGTCTATATTGAGAATCATATCCCAATCTTCCTCCGGAAGATTAATTACATTATCGCAGGTGTGTGTCTACTCCCAGCAATATTGCCTGTCTATATTCCTTTCTTGGACGGAAATTTGAAGCATATCATTGGGTGAGTGAACATGTTTTTTGATGTTTGAATTAGTAACATCCTCCCCCTGGTGCATTTCAGCAACAATCAATTAATTATTAATATTAGTAAATATATTAAATATTAATACTAATAATCGATATTAATGATCACAATCAACTTCGTAAAAGTTAGGGTGGATTAAAATGTTAACGATTTGGAATGGTAATTAATATTAATATCACCATGAATATTCAAATAATGATATCCGCCATCAATGTTTCTTAAATCAATGCAAAGTGATGCAGGTAAGAAAATTATGATTAGTAATAGGGACAAATAATATTGTTCATTAACACTATTTAATAATTAATACTAAGATTGCATAATCAGGTACTTAAAATAATGAAAATTAACAATGGTATCCTATTATTAGTACCAATGAGAATTATTAAAATCGATTATTGATGTGTAATAACTATATTATTACTCAGAATACCACAGGCAGTGTCCACCTACCTGTGGGCCCCAAGAGGATGCCACAACACGGCCCCACGACTGGGAGCCTCCATCGCCGGGCGGCGGGGTACCCGCCCCCCGGCGATCCGGGGCCGGTAGCCACGGCCACGCCACGCCCCCCCGGCGGCTGGCGGACCCCCATCGCCGGGGGCGGGGACCCGCCCCCCCGCGATCCGGGGCCGCCAGCCGCCGCCACGCCACGCCCCCCCCGGCGGCTGGCGGACCCCCATCGCCGGGGGCGGGGGACCCGCCCCCCGCGATCCGGGGCCGCCAGCCGCCGCCACGCCACGCCCCCCCCCGCGGCTGGCGGACCCCCATCGCCGGGGGGCGGGGGACCCGCCCCCCCGCGATCCGGGGCCGCCAGCCGCCGCCACGCCACGCCCCCCCCGGCTGGCGGACCCCCATCGCCGGGGGACGGGGACCCGCCCCCCCGATCCGGGCCGCCAGCCGCCCCACGCCACGCCCCCCGGCGGCTGGCGGACCCCCATCGCCGGGGGCGGGGACCCGCCCCCCCGCGATCCGGGCCGCCAGCCGCCGCCACGCCACGTCTATATTGAGAATCATTCCCAATCTTCCTCCAGAAGATTAATTACATTATCCCAGGTGTGTGTCTACTCCCAGGAATATTGCCTGTCTATATTCCTTTCTTGGACGGAAATTTGAAGCAATATCATTGGGTGAGTGAACATCTTTTTTGATGTTTGAGTTAGTAAATCCTCCCCCTGGTGCATATCAGCAACAGTCAATTATTGTTATATTAGTAAATATATTAAATATTAATACTAATCGATATTAATGATCACAATCAACTTTGTAAAAAGTTAGGGTGGATTAAAATGTTAACGATTTGGAATGGTAATTATATTAATATCACCATGAATATTCAAATAATGATATCCGCCATGATGTTTCTTAAATCAATGCAAAGTGATGCAGGTAAGAAAATTATGATTAGTAATAGGACAAATAATATTGTTCATTAACACTAATATTAATAATTAATACTAAGATTGTATAATCAGGTACTTAAAATAATGAAAATTAACAATGGAATCCTATTATTAGTACCATTGTGAATTATTAAAAATCGATTATTGATGTGTAATAACTATATTATTACTCAGAAACCACAGGCAGTGTCCACCTACCTGTGGGCCCCAAGAGGATGCCACAACACGGCCCCCACGACTGGGAGCCTCCATCGCCGGGCGGCGGGGTTCCCGCCCCCCCGGGATCCGGGGCCGCCAGCCGCCGCCATCCCCCGCCCCCCCGCGATCCGGGCCTCCAGCCGCCGCCCTCCACGCCCCCCCCCGGGCTGGCGGACCCCCATCGCCGGGGGGCGGGGACCCGCCCCCCCCGATCCGGGCCGCCAGCCGCCGCCACGCCACGCCCCCCCGGCGGCTGGCGGACCCCCATCGCCGGGGGCGGGGGACCCCCCCCCCGCGTTCCGGGGCCGCCAGCCGCCGCCACGCCACGCCCCCCCGCGGCTGGCTGGACCCCCATCGCCGGGGGGCGGGGACCCGCCCCCCGATCCGGGGCCGCCAGCCGCCGCCACGCCACCGCCCCCGGCGGCTGGCGGACCCCCATCGCCGGGGGCGGGGGACCCGCCCCCCCCGCGATCCCGCCGCCAGCCCCGCCACGCCACGCCCCCCGGCGGCTGGCGGACCCCCATCGCCGGGGGGCGGGGGACCCGCCCCCCCGCGATCCGGGGCCGCCAGCCGCCGCCACGCCTTGCCCCCCGGCGGCTGGCGGACCCCCATCGCCGGGGGCGGGGACCCGCCCCCCCGCGATCCGGGGCCGCCACCGCCGCCACCCACGCCCCGCCCCGGCGGCTGGCGGACCCCCATCGCCGTGGGCGGGGGACCCGCCCCCCCGCGATCCGGGGCCGCCAGCCGCCGCCACGCCACGCCCCCCCGCGGCTGGCGGACCCCATCGCCGGGGTGGGGGCCCGCCCCCCCGCGATCCGGGGCCGCCAGCCGCCGCCACGCCACGCCCCCCCGCGGCTGGCGGACCCCCATCGCCGGGGGGCGGGACCCGCCCCCCCGCGATCCGGGGCCGCCAGCCGCCGCCACGCCACGCCCCCCCGCGGCTGGCGGACCCCCATCGCCGGGGGGCGGGGGACCCGCCCCCCCGCGATCCGGCCGCCAGACGCCGCCACGCCACGCCCCCCCGGCGGCTGGCGACCCCCATCGCCGGGGGCGGGGGACCGCCCCCCCGCGATCCGGGCCGCCAGCCGCCGCCACGCCACGCCCCCCCGGCGGCTGGCGGACCCCCATCGCCGGGGGGCGGGGACCCGCCCCCCCGCGATCCGGGGCCGCCAGCCGCCGCCACGCCACGCCCCCCGGCGGCTGGCGGACCCCCATCGCCGGGGGGGGGACCCCCCCCCCCGCGATCCGGGGCCGCCAGCCGCCGCCACGCCACGTCTATATTGAGAATCATATCCCAATCTTCCTCCTGAAGATTAATTACATTATCCCAGGTGTGTGTCTACTCCCAGCAATATTGCCTGTCTATATTCCTTTCTTGGACGGAAATTTGAAGCATATCATTGGGTGAGTGAACATCTTTTTTGATGTTTGATTAGTAACATCCTCCCCCCTGGTGCATATCAGCAACAGTCAATTAATTATTAATATTAGTAAATATATTAAATATTAATACTAATAATCGATATTAATGATCACAATCAACTTCGTAAAAAGTTAGGGTGGATTAAATGTTAACGATTTGGAATGGTAATTAATATTAATATCACCATGAATATTCAAATAATGATATCCGCCATGAATGTTTCTTAAATCAATGCAAAGTGATGCAGGTAAGAAAATTATGATTAGTAATAGGGACAAATAATATTGTTCATTAACACTAATATTAATAATTAATACTAAGATTGTATAATCAGGTACTTAAAATAATGAAAATTAACAATGGAATCCTATTATTAGTACCATTGAGAATTATTAAATCGATTATTGATGTGTAATACTAATATTATTACTCAGAATACCACAGGCAGTGTCCACCTACCTGTGGGCCCCAAGAGGATGCCACAACACGGCCCCCACGACTGGGAGCCTCCATCGCCGTGCGGCGGGGTTCCCGCCCCCCGGGATCCGGGCCGCCAGCCGCCGCCATCCCCCGCCCCCCCCGCGATCCGGGGCCCAGCCGCCGCCACGCCACGCCCCCCCCCGGCGGCTGGCGGACCCCCATCGCCGGGGCGGGGACCCGCCCCCCCGATCCGGGGCCGCCAGCCGCCGCCACGCCACCCCCCCCCGCGGCTGGCGGACCCCCATCGCCGGGGGCGGGGGACCCGCCCCCCCGCGATCCGGGGCCGCCAGCCGCCGCCACGCCACGCCCCCCCGGCGGCTGGCGGACCCCCATCGCCGGGGGGGGGGGACCCCCCCCCGCGATCCGGGGCCGCCAGCCGCCGCCACGCCACGCCCCCCCGGCGGCTGGCGGACCCCCATCGCCGGGGGGCGGGGGACCCCCCCCCCCGATCCGGGGCCGCCAGCCGCCGCCACGCCACGCCCCCCCGGCGCTGGCGGACCCCCATCGCCGGGGGCGGGACCCGCCCCCCCCGATCCGGGCCGCCAGCCCCGCCACGCCACGCCCCCCCGGCGGCTGGCGGACCCCATCGCCGGGGGGCGGGGACCCCCCCCCCCCCCCATCCGGGGCCGCCATCCGCCGCCACCACGCCCCCCCCGGCTGGCGGACCCCCATCGCCGGGGGCGGGGGACCCGCCCCCCGCGATCCGCCCCAGCCGCCGCCACGCCACGCCCCTCCCCCCCGGCGGCTGGCGGACCCCCATCGCCGGGGGGCGGGGGACCCCCCCCCCCCGATCCGGGGCCGCCAGCCGCCCCACGCACGCCACGCCCCCCGGCGCTGGCGGACCCCCATCGCCGGGGGGCGGGGGACCCGCCCCCCCGCGATCCGGGGCCGCCAGCCGCCGCCACGCCACGCCCCCCCGGCGGCTGGCGGACCCCCATCGCCGGGGGCGGGGACCATCCCCCCCGCGATCCGGGGGCCGCCAGCCGCCGCCACGCCACGCCCCCCGGCGGCTGGCGGACCCCCATCGCCGGGCGGCGGGGGACCCGCCCCCCCGCGATCCGGGGCCAGCCGCCGCCACGCCACGTCTATATTGAGAATCATATCCCAATCTTCCTCCTGAAGATTAATTACATTATCCCAGGTGTGTGTCTACTCCCAGCAATATTGCCTGTCTATATTCCTTTCTTGGACGGAAATTTGAAGCAATATCATTGGGTGAGTGAACATCTTTTTTGATGTTTGAGTTAGTAACATCCTCCCCCTGGTGCATATCAGCAACAGTCAATTAATTATTAATATAGTAAATATATTAAATATTAATACTAATAATCGATATTAATGATCACAATCAACTTCGTAAAAAGTTAGGGTGGATTAAAATGTTAACGATTTGGAATGGTAATTAATATTAATATCACCATGAATATTCAAATAATGATATCCGCCATGAATGTTTCTTAAATCAATGCAAAGTGATGCAGGTAAGAAAATTATGATTAGTAATAGGGACAAATAATATTGTTCATTAACACTAATATTAATAAAATACTAAGATTGTATAATCAGGTACTTAAAATAATGAAAATTAACAATGGAATCCTATTATTAGTACCATTGAGAATTATTAAAATCGATTATTGATGTGTAATAACTATATTATACTCAGAATACCACAGGCAGTGTCCACCTACCTGTGGGCCCCAAGAGGATGCCACAACACGGCCCCCACGACTGGGAGCCTCCATCGCCGTGCGGGGGGTTCGCCCCCCCGGGATCCGGGGCCGCCAGCCGCCGCCATCCCCCGCCCCCCGCGATCCGGGGCCGCCAGCCGCCGCCACGCCACGCCCCCCGGCGGCTGGCGGACCCCCATCGCCGGGGGGCGGGGGACCCGCCCCCCGCGATCCGGGGCCGCCAGCCGCCGCCACGCCACGCCCCCCCGGCGGCTGGCGGACCCCCATCGCCGGGGGGCGGGGGACCCGCCCCCCGCGATCCGGGGCCGCCAGCCGCCGCCACGCCACGCCCCCGGCGGCTGGCGGACCCCCATCGCCGGGGGGCGGGGGACCCGCCCCCCCGCGATCCGGGGCCGCCAGCCGCCGCCACGCCACGCCCCCCGGCGGCTGGCGGACCCCCATCGCCGGGGGGCGGGGGACCCGCCCCCCCGCGATCCGGGGCCGCCAGCCGCCGCCACGCCACGCCCCCCCGGCGGCTGGCGGACCCCCATCGCCGGGGGGCGGGGGACCCGCCCCCCGCGATCCGGGGCCGCCAGCCGCCGCCACGCCACGCCCCCCCGGCGGCTGGCGGACCCCCATCGCCGGGGGGCGGGGGACCCGCCCCCCCGCGATCCGGGGCCGCCAGCCGCCGCCACGCCACGCCCCCCCGGCGGCTGGCGGACCCCCATCGCCGGGGGGCGGGGGACCCGCCCCCCGCGATCCGGGGCCGAAGCGCCGCCACGCCACCGCCCCCCCGGCGGGGGGACCCCATAGCCGGGGGGCGGGGGACCCGCCCCCCAGAGATCCGGGGCCGCCAGCCGCCGCCACGCCACGTCTATATTGAGAATCATATCCCAATCTTCATCCTGAAGATTAATTACATTATCCAGGTGTGTGTCTACTCCCAGCAATATTGCCTGTCTATATTCCCTTTTCTTGGACGGAAATTTGAAGCAATATCATTGGGGAGTGGAACATCTTTTTTGATGTTTGAGTTAGTAACATCCTCCCCCTGGTGCATATCAGCAACAGTCAATTAATTATTAATATTAGTAAATATATTAATATTAATACTAATAATCGATATTAATGATCACAATCAACTTCGTAAAAAGTTAGGGTGGATTAAAATGTTAACGATTGGAATGGTAATTAATATTAATATCACCATGAATATTCACATAATGATATCCGCCATGAATGTTTCTTAAATCAATGCAAAGTGATGCAGTTAAGAAAATTATGATTAGTAATAGGGACAAATAATATTGTCATTAACACTAATATTAATAATTAATACTAAGATTGTATAATCAGGTACTTAAAATAATGAAAATTAACAATGGAATCCTATATAGTACCCATTGAGAATTATTAAAATCGAATTATTGTGTGTAATAAACTATATTATTACTCAGAATACCCACAGGCAGTGTACCACACTACCTGTGGGCCCCAAGCGGATGCCACAACCCGGCCCCACGACTGGGAGCCTCCATCGCCGTGCGGCGGGGTTCCCGCCCCCCCGGGAATCCGGGGCCGGCCAAGCCGCCGCCAATCCCCCGCCCCCCGCGATCCCGAGGCCGCCAGCCGCCCGCCACGGCCACGCCCCCCCGGCGGGCTGGCGGACCCCCAATCAGGCCGGGGGCCCGGGGGAACCCGCCCCCCCGCGATCCGGGGCCGCCAGCCGCCGCCACGCCACGCCCCCCCCGGCGGCTGGCGGACCCCATCGCCGGCGGGGCGGGGGACCCCGCCCCCCCGCGATCCGGGGCCGCCAGCCGCCGCCACGCCACGCCCCCCCGGCGGCTGGCGGACCCCCATCGCCGGGGGCGGGGACCCGCCCCCCCGCGATCCGGGGCCGCCAGCCGCCGCCACGCCACGCCCCCCCGGCGGCTGGCGGACCCCCATCGCCGGGGGGCGGGGGACCCGCCCCCCCGCGATCCGGGGCCGCCAGCCGCCGCCACGCCACGCCCCCCCCGGCGGCTGGCGGACCCCCATCGCCGGGGGGCGGGGGACCCCGCCCCCCCGCGATCCGGGGCCGCCAGCCGCCGCCACGCCACGCCCCCCCGGCGGCTGGCGGACCCCATCGCCGGGGGGCGGGGGACCACGCCCCCCCCGCGATCGGGGCCGCCAGCCGCCGCCACGCCACGCCCCCCCGGCGGCTGGCCGGACCCCCATCGCCGGGGGGCGGGGACCCGCCCCCCCGCGATCCGGGGCCGCCAGCCGCCGCCAGCCACGCCCCCGGCGGCTGGCGGACCCCATCGCCGGGGGGCGGGGGACCCGCCCCCCCGCGATCCGGGGCCGCCAGCCGCCGCCACGCCACGCCCCCCCGGCGGCTGCGGACCCCATCGCCGGGGGGCGGGGACCCGCCCCCCCGCGATCCGGGGCCGCCAGCCGCCGCCACGCAACGCCCCCCCGGCGGCTGGCGGACCCCCATCGCAGGGGGGCGGGGGACCCCGCCCCCCCGCGATCCGGGGCCGCCAGCCGCCGCCCACGCCACGTCTATATTGAGAATCATATCCCAATCTTCCTCCTGAAGATTAATTACATTATCCCAGGTGTGTGTATACTCCCAGCAATATTGTCTGTCTATATTCCTTCTTGGACGGAAATTTGAAGCAATATCATTGGGTGAGTGAACATCTTTTTTGATGTTTGAGTTAGTAACATCCTCCCCCTGGTGCATTCAGCAACAGTCAATAATTATTAATATTAGTAAATATATTAAATATTAATACTAATAATCGATATTAATGATCACAATCAACTTCGTAAAAAGTTAGGGTGGATTAAAATGTTAACGATTTGGAATGGTAATTAATATTAATATCACCATGAATATTCACATAATGATATCCGCCATGAATGTTTCTTAAATCAATGCAAAGTGATGCAGGTAAGAAATTATGATTAGTAATAGGGACAAATAATATTGTTCATTAACACTAATATTAATAATTAATACTAAGATTGTATAATCAGGTACTTAAATAATGAAAATTAACAATGGAATCCTATTATTAGTACCATTGAGAATTATTAAAATCGATTATTGATGTGTAATAACTATATTATTACTCAGAATACCACAGGCAGTGTCCACCTACCTGTGGGCCCCAAGAGGATGCCACAACACGGCCCCCACGACTGGGAGCCTCCATCGCCGGCGGCGGGGTTCCCGCCCCCCCGGGATCCGGGGCCGCCAGCCGCCGCCATCCCCGCCCCCCCGCGATCCGGGACCGCCAGCCGCCGCCACGCCACGCCCCCCGGCGGCTGGCGGACCCACATCGCCGGGGGGCGGGGGACCCGCCCCCCCCGCGATCCGGGGCCGACCAGCCGCCGCCACGCAACGTCTATATTGAGAATCATATCCCAATCTTCCTCCGGAAGATTAATTACATTATCGCAGGTGTGTGTCTACTCCCAGCAATATTGCCTGTCTATATTCCTTTCTTGGACGGAAATTTGAAGCAATATCATTGGTGAGTGAACATGTTTTTTGATGTTTGAATTAGTAACATCCTCCCCCTGGTGCATTTCAGCAACAATCAATTAATTATTAATATTAGTAAATATATTAAATATTAATACTAATAATCGATATTAATGATCACAATCAACTTCGTAAAAAGTTAGGGTGGATTAAAATGTTAACGATTTGGAATGGTAATTAATATTAATATCACCATGAATATTCAAATAATGATATCCGCCATCAATGTTTCTTAAATCAATGCAAGTGATGCTAGGTAAGAAAATTATGATTAGTAATAGGGACAAATAATATTGTCTCATTAACACTAATATTAATAATTAATACTAAGATTGCATAAATCAGGTACTTAAAATAATGAAAATTAACAATGGTATCCTATTATTAGTACCAATGAGAATTATTAAATCGATTATTGATGGTAATAACTATATATTACTCAGAATACCACAGGCAGTGTCCACCTACCTGTGGGCCCCAAGAGGATGCCACAACACGGCCCCCACGACTGGGAGCCTCCATCGCCGGGCGGCGGGGTACCCGCCCCCCGGCGATCCGGGGCCGGTAGCCACGGCCACGCCAGCCCCCCGGCGGCTGGCGGACCCCATCGCCGGGGGCGGGGGACCCGCCCCCCCGCGATCCGGGGCCGCCAGCCGCCGCCACGCCCACGCCCCCCCGGCGGCTGGCGGACCCCCATCGCCGGGGGCGGGGGACCCGCCCCCCCGCGATCCGGGGCCCGCCAGCCGCCGCCACGCCACGCCCCCCCCGGCGGCTGGCGGACCCCCATCGCCGGGGGCGGGGGACCCGCCCCCCGTCGATCCGGGGCCGCCAGCCGCGCCACGCCCCACGCCCCCCCGGCGGCTGGCGGACCCCCATCGCCGGGGGACGGGGGACCCGCCCCCCCGCGATCCGGGGCGCCAGCGCCGCACGCCACGCCCCCCCGGCGGCTGGCGGACCCCCATCGCCGGGGGCTGGGGACCCGCCCCCCCGCGATCCGGGGCCGCCAGCCGCCGCCACGCCAAGTCTATATTGAGAATCAATATCCCAATCTTCCTCCAGAAGATTAATTACATTATCCCAGGTGTGTGTCTACTCCCAGGAATATTGCCGTCTATATTCCTTTCTTGGACGGAAATTTGAAGCAATATCATTGGGTGAGTGAACATCTTTTTTGATGTTTTGATGTTTAGTCACATCCCCCCCTGGTGCATATCAGCAACAGTCAATTAATTGTAATATTAGTAAATATATTAAATATTAATACTAATTAATCGATATTAATGATCACAATCAACTTTGTAAAAAGTTAGGGTGGATTAAAATGTTAACGATTTGGAATGGTAATTAATATTAATATCACCATGAATATTCAAATAATGATATCCGCCATGAATGTTTCTTAAATCAATGCAAAGTGATGCAGGTAAGAAAATTATGATTAGTAATAGGGACAAATAATATTGTTCATTAACACTAATATTAATAATTAATACTAAGATTGTATAATCAGGTACTTAAAATAATGAAAATTAACAATGGAATCCTATTATTAGTACCATTGAGAATTATTAAAATCGATTATTGATGTGTAATAACTATATTTATTACTCAGAATACCACAGGCAGTGTCCACCTACCTGTGGGCCCCAAGAGGATGCCACAACACGGCCCCCACGACTGGGAGCCTCCATCGCCGTGCGGCGGGGTTCCCGCCCCCCCGGGATCCGGGGCCGCCAGCCGCCGCCATCCCCCGCCCCCCCGCGATCCGGGACCGCCAGCCGCCGCCACGCCACGCCCCCCCGGCGGCTGGCGGACCCCCATCGCCGGGGGGCGGGGGACACGCCCCCCGCGATCCGGGGCCGCCAGCCGCCGCCACGCCACGCCCCCCCGGCGGCTGGCGGACCCCCATCGCCGGGGGGAGGGGGACCCGCCCCCCCGCGATCCGGGGCCGCCAGCCGCCGCCACGCCACGCCCCCCGGCGGCTGGCGGACCCCCATCGCCGGGGGGCGGGGGACCCGCCCCCCCGCGATCCGGGGCCGCCAGCCGCCGCCACGCCACGCCCCCCCGGCGGCTGGCGGACCCCCATCGCCGGGGGGCGGGGGACCCGCCTCCCCGCGATCCGGGGCCGCCAGCCGCCGCCACGCCACGCCCCCCCGGCGGCTGGCGGACCCCCATCGCCGGGGGGCGGGGGACCCGCCCCCCCGCGTTCCGGGGCCGCCAGCCGCCGCCACGCCACGTCTATATTGAGAATCATATCCCAATCTTCCTCCTGAAGATTAATTACATTATCCCAGGTGTGTGTCTACTCCCAGCAATATTGCCTGTCTATATTCCTTTCTTGGACGGAAATTTGAAGCAATATCATTGGGTGAGTGAACATCTTTTTTGATGTTTGAGTTAGTAACATCCTCCCCCTGGTGCATATCAGCAACAGTCAATTAATTATTAATATTAGTAAATATATTAAATATTAATACTAATAATCGATATTAATGATCACAATCAACTTCGTAAAAAGTTAGGGTGGATTAAAATGTTAACGATTTGGAATGGTAATTAATATTAATATCCCCATGAATATTCAAATAATGATATCCGCCATGAATGTTTCTTAAATCAATGCAAAGTGATGCAGGTAAGAAAATTATGATTAGTAATAGGGACAAATAATATTGTTCATTAACACTAATATTAATAATTAATACTAAGATTGTATAATCAGGTACTTAAAATAATGAAAATTAACAATGGAATCCTATTATTAGTACCATTGAGAATTATTAAAATCGATTATTGATGTGTAATAACTATATTATTACTCAGAATACCACAGGCAGTGTCCATCTACCTGTGGGCCCCAAGAGGATGCCACAACACGGCCCCCACGACTGGGAGCCTCCATCGCCGTGCGGCGGGGTTCCCGCCCCCCCGGGATCCGGGGCCGCCAGCCGCCGCCATCCCCCGCCCCCCCGCGATCCGGGACCGCCAGCCGCCGCCACGCCACGCCCCCCCGGCGTCTGGCGGACCCACATCGCCGGGGGGCGGGGGACCCGCCCCCCCGCGATCCGGGGCGGCCAGCCGCCCCACGCCACGCCCCCCCGGCGGCTGGCGGACCCCATCGCCGGGGGGAGGGGGACCCGCCCCCCCGCGATCCGGGGCCGCCAGCCGCCGCCACGCAACGTCTATATTGAGAATCATATCCCAATCTTCCTCCGGAAGATTAATTACATTATCGCAGGTGTGTGTCTACTCCCAGCAATATTGCCTGTCTATATTCCTTTCTTGGACGGAAATTTGAAGCAATATCATTGGGTGAGTGAACATCTTTTTTGATGTTTGAGTTAGTAACATCCTCCCCCTGGTGCATATCAGCAACAGTCAATTAATTATTAATATTAGTAAATATATTAAATATTAATACTAATAATCGATATTAATGATCACAATCAACTTCGTAAAAAGTTAGGGTGGATTAAAATGTTAACGATTTGGAATGGTAATTAATATTAATATCACCATGAATATTCACATAATGATATCCGCCATGAATGTTTCTTAAATCAATGCAAAGTGATGCAGGTAAGAAAATTATGATTAGTAATAGGGACAAATAATATTGTTCATTAACACTAATATTAATAATTAATACTAAGATTGTATAATCAGGTACTTAAAATAATGAAAATTAACAATGGAATCCTATTATTAGTACCATTGAGAATTATTAAAATCGATTATTGATGTGTAATAACTATATTATTACTCAGAATACCACAGGCAGTGTCCATCTACCTGTGGGCCCCAAGAGGATGCCACAACACGGCCCCCACGACTGGGAGCCTCCATCGCCGTGCGGCGGGGTTCCCGCCCCCCCGGGATCCGGGGCCGCCAGCCGCCGCCATCCCCCGCCCCCCCGCGATCCGGGACCGCCAGCCGCCGCCACGCCACGCCCCCCCGGCGGCTGGCGGACCCCCATCGCCGGGGGGCGGGGGACCCGCCCCCCCGCGATCCGGGGCCGCCAGCCGCCGCCACGCCACGTCTATATTGAGAATCATATCCCAATCTTCCTCCTGAAGATTAATTACATTATCCCAGGTGTGTGTCTACTCCCAGGAATATTGCCTGTCTATATTCCTTTCTTGGACGGAAATTTGAAGCAATATCATTGGGTGAGTGAACATCTTTTTTGATGTTTGAGTTAGTAACATCCTCCCCCTGGTGCATATCAGCAACAGTCAATTAATTATTAATATTAGTAAATATATTAAATATTAATACTAATAATCGATATTAATGATCACAATCAACTTTGTAAAAAGTTAGGGTGGATTAAAATGTTAACGATTTGGAATGGTAATTAATATTAATATCACCATGAATATTCAAATAATGATATCCGCCATGAATGTTTCTTAAATCAATGCAAAGTGATGCAGGTAAGAAAATTATGATTAGTAATAGGGACAAATAATATTGTTCATTAACACTAATATTAATAATTAATACTAAGATTGTATAATCAGGTACTTAAAATAATGAAAATTAACAATGGAATCCTATTATTAGTACCATTGTGAATTATTAAAATCGATTATTGATGTGTAATAACTATATTATTACTCAGAATACCACAGGCAGTGTCCACCTACCTGTGGGCCCAAGAGGATGCCACAACACGGCCCCACGACTGGGAGCCTCCATCGCCGGGCGGCGGGGTTCCCGCCTCCCCGGGATCCGGGGCCGCCAGCCGCCGCCATCCCCCGCCCCCCCGCGATCCGGGACCGCCAGCCGCCGCCACGCCACGCCCCCCCGGCGGCTGGCGGACCCCCATCGCCGGGGGGCGGGGGACCCGCCCCCCCGCGATCCGGGGCCGCCAGCCGCCGCCACGCCACGTCTATATTGAGAATCATATCCCAATCTTCCTCCGGAAGATTAATTACATGATCGCAGGTGTGTGTCTACTCCCAGCAATATTGCCTGTCTATATTCCTTTCTTGGACGGAAATTTGAAGCAATATCATTGGGTGAGTGAACATCTTTTTTGATGTTTGAATTAGTAACATCCTCCCCCTGGTGCATTTCAGCAACAATCAATTAATTATTAATATTAGTAAATATATTAAATATTAATACTAATAATCGATATTAATGATCACAATCAACTTCGTTAAAAGTTAGGGTGGATTAAAATGTTAACGATTTGGAATGGTAATTAATATTAATATCCCCATGAATATTCAAATAATGATATCCGCCATCAATGTTTCTTAAATCAATGCAAAGTGATGCAGGTAAGAAAATTATGATTAGTAATAGGGACAAATAATATTGTTCATTAACACTAATATTAATAATTAATACTAAGATTGCATAATCAGGTACTTAAAATAATGAAAATTAACAATGGTATCCTATTATTAGTACCAATGAGAATTATTAAAATCGATTATTGATGTGTCATAACTATATTATTACTCAGAATACCACAGGCAGTGTCCACCTACCTGTGGGCCCCAAGAGGATGCCACAACACGGCCCCCACGACTGGGAGCCTCCATCGCCGGGCGGCGGGGTTCCCGCCCCCCCGGGATCCGGGGCCTCCAGCCGCCGCCATCCCCCGCCCCCCCGCGATCCGGGACCGCCAGCCGCCGCCACGCCACGCCCCCCCGGCGGCTGGCGGACCCCCATCGCCGGGGGGCGGGGGACCCGCCCCCCCGCGATCCGGGGCCGCCAGCCGCCGCCACGCCACGTCTATATTGAGAATCATATCCCAATCTTCCTCCGGAAGATTAATTACATTATCGCAGGTGTGTGTCTACTCCCAGCAATATTGCCTGTCTATATTCCTTTCTTGGACGGAAATTTGAAGCAATATCATTGGGTGAGTGAACATCTTTTTTGATGTTTGAATTAGTAACATCCTCCCCCTGGTGCATTTCAGCAACAATCAATTAATTATTAATATTAGTAAATATATTAAATATTAATACTAATAATCGATATTAATGATCACAATCAACTTCGTTAAAAGTTAGGGTGGATTAAAATGTTAACGATTTGGAATGGTAATTAATATTAATATCCCCATGAATATTCAAATAATGATATCCGCCATCAATGTTTCTTAAATCAATGCAAAGTGATGCAGGTAAGAAAATTATGATTAGTAATAGGGACAAATAATATTGTTCATTAACACTAATATTAATAATTAATACTAAGATTGCATAATCAGGTACTTAAAATAATGAAAATTAACAATGGTATCCTATTATTAGTACCAATGAGAATTATTAAAATCGATTATTGATGTGTCATAACTATATTATTACTCAGAATACCACAGGCAGTGTCCACCTACCTGTGGGCCCCAAGAGGATGCCACAACAAAGGCCCCCACGACTGGGAGCCTCCATCGCCGAGCGGCGGGGTACCCGCCCCCCGGCGATCCGGGGCCGGCAGCCACGGCCACGCCACGCCCCCCCGGCGGCTGGCGGACCCCCATCGCCGGGGGGCGGGGGACCCGCCCCCCCGCGATCCGGGGCCGCCAGCCGCCGCCACGCCACGCCCCCCCGGCGGCTGGCGGACCCCCATCGCCGGGGGGCGGGGGACCCGCCCCCCCGCGATCCGGGGCCGCCAGCCGCCGCCACGCCACGCCCCCCCGGCGGCTGGCGGACCCCCATCGCCGGGGGGCGGGGGACCCGCCCCCCCGCGATCCGGGGCCGCCAGCCGCCGCCACGGCACGCCCCCCCGGCGGCTGGCGGACCCCCATCGCCGGGGGCGGGGGACCCGCCCCCCCGCGATCCGGGGCCGCCAGCCGCCGCCACGCCACGCCCCCCCGGCGGCTGGCGGACCCCCATCGCTGGGGGGCGGGGGGACCCGCCCCCCCGCGATCCGGGGCCGCCAGCCGCCGCCACGCCACGCCCCCCCGGCGGCTGGCGGACCCCCATCGCCGGGGGGCGGGGGACCCGCCCCCCCGCGATCCGGGGCCGCCAGCCGCCGCCACGCACGCCCCCCCCGGCGGCTGGCGGACCCCCATCGCCGGGGGGCGGGGGACCCGCCCCCCCGCGATCCGGGGCCGCCAGCCGCCGCCACGCCACGCCCCCCCGGCGGCTGGCGGACCCCCATCGCCGGGGGGCGGGGGACCCGCCCCCCGCGATCCGGGGCCGCCAGCCGCCGCCACGCCACGTCTATATTGAGAATCATATCCCAATCTTCCTCCTGAAGATTAATTACATTATCCCAGGTGTGTGTCTACTCCCAGCA
The DNA here is from genome assembly GCF_007565055.1 of Rhinopithecus roxellana. Lineage (NCBI taxonomy): Eukaryota > Metazoa > Chordata > Mammalia > Primates > Cercopithecidae > Rhinopithecus > Rhinopithecus roxellana. The sequence goes on along the minus strand of NW_022142806.1, from coordinate 15,901 downwards.
ATATTGCCTGTCTATATTCCTTTCTTGGACGGAAATTTGAAGCAATATCATTGGGTGAGTGAACATCTTTTTTGATGTTTGAGTTAGTAACATCCTCCCCCTGGTGCATATCAGCAACAGTCAATTAATTATTAATATTAGTAAATATATTAAATATTAATACTAATAATCGATATTAATGATCACAATCAACTTCGTAAAAAGTTAGGGTGGATTAAAATGTTAACGATTTGGAATGGTAATTAATATTAATATCACCATGAATATTCAAATAATGATATCCGCCATGAATGTTTCTTAAATCAATGCAAAGTGATGCAGGTAAGAAAATTATGATTAGTAATAGGGACAAATAATATTGTTCATTAACACTAATATTAATAATTAATACTAAGATTGTATAATCAGGTACTTAAAATAATGAAAATTAACAATGGAATCCTATTATTAGTACCATTGAGAATTATTAAAATCGATTATTGATGTGTAATAACTATATTATTACTCAGAATACCACAGGCAGTGTCCACCTACCTGTGGGCCCCAAGAGGATGCCACAACACGGCCCCCACGACTGGGAGCCTCCATCGCCGTGCGGCGGGGTTCCCGCCCCCCCGGGATCCGGGGCCGCCAGCCGCCGCCATCCCCCGCCCCCCCGCGATCCGGGACCGCCAGCCGCCGCCACGCCACGCCCCCCCGGCGGCTGGCGGACCCACATCGCCGGGGGGCGGGGGACCCGCCCCCCCCGCGATCCGGGGCCGCCAGCCGCCGCCACGCAACGTCTATATTGAGAATCATATCCCAATCTTCCTCCGGAAGATTAATTACATTATCGCAGGTGTGTGTCTACTCCCAGCAATATTGCCTGTCTATATTCCTTTCTTGGACGGAAATTTGAAGCAATATCATTGGGTGAGTGAACATGTTTTTTGATGTTTGAATTAGTAACATCCTCCCCCTGGTGCATTTCAGCAACAATCAATTAATTATTAATATTAGTAAATATATTAAATATTAATACTAATAATCGATATTAATGATCACAATCAACTTCGTAAAAAGTTAGGGTGGATTAAAATGTTAACGATTTGGAATGGTAATTAATATTAATATCACCATGAATATTCAAATAATGATATCCGCCATGAATGTTTCTTAAATCAATGCAAAGTGATGCAGGTAAGAAAATTATGATTAGTAATAGGGACAAATAATATTGTTCATTAACACTAATATTAATAATTAATACTAAGATTGCATAATCAGGTACTTAAAATAATGAAAATTAACAATGGTATCCTATTATTAGTACCAATGAGAATTATTAAAATCGATTATTGATGTGTCATAACTATATTATTACTCAGAATACCACAGGCAGTGTCCACCTACCTGTGGGCCCCAAGAGGATGCCACAACACGGCCCCCACGACTGGGAGCCTCCATCGCCGGGCGGCGGGGTACCCGCCCCCCGGCGATCCGGGGCCGGTAGCCACGGCACGCCACGCCCCCCCGGCGGCTGGCGGACCCCATCGCCGGGGGGCGGGGGACCCGCCCCCCCGCGATCCGGGGCCGCCAGCCGCCGCCACGCCACGCCCCCCCGGCGGCTGGCGGACCCCCATCGCCGGGGGGCGGGGGACCCGCCCCCCCCGCGATCCGGGGCCGCCAGCCGCCGCCACGCCACGCCCCCCCGGCGGCTGGCGGACCCCCATCGCCGGGGGGCGGGGGACCCGCCCCCCCGCGATCCGGGGCCGCCAGCCGCCGCCACGCCACGCCCCCCCGGCGGCTGGCGGACCCCCATCGCCGGGGGACGGGGGACCCGCCCCCCCGCGATCCGGGGCCGCCAGCCGCCGCCACGCCACGCCCCCCCGGCGGCTGGCGGACCCCCATCGCCGGGGGGCGGGGGACCCGCCCCCCCGCGATCCGGGGCCGCCAGCCGCCGCCACGCCACGTCTATATTGAGAATCATATCCCAATCTTCCTCCAGAAGATTAATTACATTATCCCAGGTGTGTGTCTACTCCCAGGAATATTGCCTGTCTATATTCCTTTCTTGGACGGAAATTTGAAGCAATATCATTGGGTGAGTGAACATCTTTTTGATGTTTGAGTTAGTAACATCCTCCCCCTGGTGCATATCAGCAACAGTCAATTAATTGTTAATATTAGTAAATATATTAAATATTAATACTAATAATCGATATTAATGATCACAATCAACTTTGTAAAAAGTTAGGGTGGATTAAAATGTTAACGATTTGGAATGGTAATTAATATTAATATCACCATGAATATTCACATAATGATATCCGCCATGAATGTTTCTTAAATCAATGCAAAGTGATGCAGGTAAGAAAATTATGATTAGTAATAGGGACAAATAATATTGTTCATTAACACTAATATTAATAATTAATACTAAGATTGTATAATCAGGTACTTAAAATAATGAAAATTAACAATGGAATCCTATTATTAGTACCATTGAGAATTATTAAAATCGATTATTGATGTGTAATAACTATATTATTACTCAGAATACCACAGGCAGTGTCCACCTACCTGTGGGCCCCAAGAGGATGCCACAACACGGCCCCCACGACTGGGAGCCTCCATCGCCGTGCGGCGGGGTTCCCGCCCCCCCGGGATCCGGGGCCGCCAGCCGCCGCCATCCCCGCCCCCCCGCGATCCGGGACCGCCAGCCGCCGCCACGCCACGCCCCCCCGGCGGCTGGCGGACCCCCATCGCCGGGGGGCGGGGGACACGCCCCCCCGCGATCCGGGGCCGCCAGCCGCCGCCACGCCCACGCCCCCCCCGGCGGCTGGCGGACCCCCATCGCCGGGGGGAGGGGGACCCGCCCCCCCGCGATCCGGGGCCGCCAGCCGCCGCCACGCCACGCCCCCCCGGCGGCTGGCGGACCCCCATCGCCGGGGGGCGGGGGACCCGCCCCCCCGCGATCCGGGGCCGCCAGCCGCCGCCACGCCACGCCCCCCCGGCGGCTGGCGGACCCCCATCGCCGGGGGGCGGGGGACCCGCCTCCCCGCGATCCGGGGCCGCCAGCCGCCGCCACGCCACGCCCCCCCGGCGGCTGGCGGACCCCCATCGCCGGGGGGCGGGGGACCCGCCCCCCCGCGATCCGGGGCCGCCAGCCGCCGCCACGCCACGTCTATATTGAGAATCATATCCCAATCTTCCTCCAGAAGATTAATTACATTATCCCAGGTGTGTGTCTACTCCCAGGAATATTGCCTGTCTATATTCCTTCTTGGACGGAAATTTGAAGCAATATCATTGGGTGAGTGAACATCTTTTTTGATGTTTGAGTTAGTAACATCCTCCCCCTGGTGCATATCAGCAACAGTCAATTAATTGTTAATATTAGTCAATATATTAAATATTAATACTAATAATCGATATTAATGATCACAATCAACTTTGTAAAAAGTTAGGGTGGATTAAAATGTTAACGATTTGGAATGGTAATTAATATTAATATCACCATGAATATTCAAATAATGATATCCGCCATGAATGTTTCTTAAATCAATGCAAAGTGATGCAGGTAAGAAAATTATGATTAGTAATAGGGACAAATAATATTGTTCATTAACACTAATATTAATAATTAATACTAAGATTGTATAATCAGGTACTTAAAATAATGAAAATTAACAATGGAATCCTATTATTAGTACCATTGTGAATGATTAAAATCGATTATTGATGTGTAATAACTATATTATTACTCAGAATACCACAGGCAGTGTCCACCTACCTGTGGGCCCCAAGAGGATGCCACAACACGGCCCCCACGACTGGGAGCCTCCATCGCCGGGCGGCGGGGTTCCCGCCCCCCGGGATCCGGGGCCGCCAGCCGCCGCCATCCCCCGCCCCCCCGCGATCCGGGACCGCCAGCCGCCGCCACGCCACGCCCCCCCGGCGGCTGGCGGACCCCCCATCGCCGGGGGGCGGGGGACACGCCCCCCCGCGATCCGGGGCCGCCAGCCGCCGCCACGCCACGTCTATATTGAGAATCATATCCCAATCTTCCTCCGGAAGATTAATTACATTATCGCAGGTGTGTGTCTACTCCCAGCAATATTGCCTGTCTATATTCCTTTCTTGGACGGAAATTTGAAGCAATATCATTGGGTGAGTGAACATCTTTTTTGATGTTTGAATTAGTAACATCCTCCCCCTGGTGCATTTCAGCAACAATCAATTAATTATTAATATTAGTAAATATATTAAATATTAATACTAATAATCGATATTAATGATCACAATCAACTTCGTTAAAAGTTAGGGTGGATTAAAATGTTAACGATTTGGAATGGTAATTAATATTAATATCCCCATGAATATTCAAATAATGATATCCGCCATCAATGTTTCTTAAATCAATGCAAAGTGATGCAGGTAAGAAAATTATGATTAGTAATAGGGACAAATAATATTGTTCATTAACACTAATATTAATAATTAATACTAAGATTGCATAATCAGGTACTTAAAATAATGAAAATTAACAATGGTATCCTATTATTAGTACCAATGAGAATTATTAAAATCGATTATTGATGTGTCATAACTATATTATTACTCAGAATACCACAGGCAGTGTCCACCTACCTGTGGGCCCCAAGAGGATGCCACAACACGGCCCCCACGACTGGGAGCCTCCATCGCCGGGCGGCGGGGTTCCCGCCCCCCCGGGATCCGGGGCCGCCAGCCGCCGCCATCCCCCGCCCCCCCGCGATCCCGGACCGCCAGCCGCCGCCACGCCACGCCCCCCCGGCGGCTGGCGGACCCCCATCGCCGGGGGGCGGGGGACCCGCCCCCCCGCGATCCGGGGCCGCCAGCCGCCGCCACGCCACGTCTATATTGAGAATCATATCCAATCTTCCTCCGGAAGATTAATTACATTATCGCAGGTGTGTGTCTACTCCCAGCAATATTGCCTGTCTATATTCCTTTCTTGGACGGAAATTTGAAGCAATATCATTGGGTGAGTGAACATCTTTTTTGATGTTTGAATTAGTAACATCCTCCCCCTGGTGCATTTCAGCAACAATCAATTAATTATTAATATTAGTAAATATATTAAATATTAATACTAATAATCGATATTAATGATCACAATCAACTTCGTTAAAAGTTAGGGTGGATTAAAATGTTAACGATTTGGAATGGTAATTAATATTAATATCCCCATGAATATTCAAATAATGATATCCGCCATCAATGTTTCTTAAATCAATGCAAAGTGATGCAGGTAAGAAAATTATGATTAGTAATAGGGACAAATAATATGTTCATTAACACTAATATTAATAATTAATACTAAGATTGCATAATCAGGTACTTAAATAATGAAAATTAACAATGGTATCCTATTATTAGTACCAATGAGAATTATTAAAATCGATTATTGATGTGTCATAACTATATTATTACTCAGAATACCACAGGCAGTGTCCACCTACCTGTGGGCCCCAAGAGGATGCCACAACACGGCCCCCCACGACTGGGAGCCTCCATCGCCGGGCGGCGGGGTACCCGCCCCCCGGCGATCCGGGGCCGGCAGCCACGGCCACGCCACGCCCCCCCGGCGGCTGGCGGACCCCCATCGCCGGGGGGCGGGGGACCCGCCCCCCCGCGATCCGGGCCGCCAGCCGCCGCCACGCCACGCCCCCCCGGCGGCTGGCGGACCCCCATCGCCGGGGGGCGGGGGACCCGCCCCCCCCGCGATCCGGGGCCGCCAGCCGCCGCCACGCCACGCCCCCCCGGCGGCTGGCGGACCCCATCGCCGGGGGGCGGGGGACCCCGCCCCCCCGCGATCCGGGGCCGCCAGCCGCCGCCACGCCACGCCCCCCCGGCGGCTGGCGGACCCCCATCGCCGGGGAGCGGGGACCCGCCCCCCCGCGATCCGGGGCCGCCAGCCGCCGCCACGCCTCGCCCCCCCGGCGGCTGGCGGACCCCCATCGCCGGGGGGCGGGGGACCCGCCCCCCCGCGATCCGGGGCCGCCAGCCGCCGCCACGCCACGCCCCCCCGGCGGCTGGCGGACCCCCATCGCCGGGGGGGCGGGGGACCCGCCCCCCCGCGATCCGGGGCCGCCAGCCGCCGCCACGCCACGCCCCCCCGGAGGCTGGCGGACCCCATCGCCGTGGGGCGGGGGACCCGCCCCCCCGCGATCCGGGGCCGCCAGCCGCCGCCCACGCCACGCCCCCCCGGCGGCTGGCGGACCCCCATCGCCGGGGGGCGGGGACCCGCCCCCCCGCGATCCGGGGCCTCCAGCCGCCGCCACGCCACGCCCCCCCGGCGGCTGGCGGACCCCCATCGCCGGGGGGCGGGGGACCCGCCCCCCCGCGATCCGGGGCCGCCAGCCGCCGCCACGCCACGTCTATATTGAGAATCATATCCCAATCTTCCTCCTGAAGATTAATTACATTATCCCAGGTGTGTGTCTACTCCCAGCAATATTGCCTGTCTATATTCCTTTCTTGGACGGAAATTTGAAGCAATATCATTGGGTGACTGAACATCTTTTTTGATGTTTGAGTTAGTAACATCCTCCCCCTGGTGCATATCAGCAACAGTCAATTAATTATTAATATTAGTAAATATATTAAATATTAATACTAATAATCGATATTAATGATCACAATCAACTTTGTAAAAAGTTAGGGTGGATTAAAATGTTAACGATTTGGAATGGTAATTAATATTAATATCACCATGAATATTCAAATAATGATATCCGCCATGAATGTTTCTTAAATCAATGCAAAGTGATGCAGGTAAGAAAATTATGATTAGTAATAGGGACAAATACTATTGTTCATTAACACTAATATTAATAATTAATACTAAGATTGTATAATCAGGTACTTAAAATAATAAAAATTAACAATGGAATCCTATTATTAGTACCATTGAGAATTATTAAAATCGATTATTGATGTGTAATAACTATATTATTACTCAGAATACCACAGGCAGTGTCCACCTACCTGTGGGCCCCAAGAGGATGCCACAACACGGCCCCCACGACTGGGAGCCTCCATCGCCGGGCGGCGGGGTTCCCGCCTCCCCGGGATCCGGGGCCGCCAGCCGCCGCCATCCCCCGCCCCCCCCGCGATCCGGGACCGCCAGCCGCCGCCACGCCACGCCCCCCCGGCGGCTGGCGGACCCCCATCGCCGGGGGGCGGGGGACCCGCCCCCCCGCGATCCGGGGCCGCCAGCCGCCGCCACGCCACGTCTATATTGAGAATCATATCCCAATCTTCCTCCGGAAGATTAATTACATTATCGCAGGTGTGTGTCTACTCCCAGCAATATTGCCTGTCTATATTCCTTCTTGGACGGAAATTTGAAGCAATATCATTGGGTGAGTGAACATCTTTTTGATGTTTGAATTAGTAACATCCTCCCCCTGGTGCATTTCAGCAACAATCAATTAATTATTAATATTAGTAAATATATTAAATATTAATACTAATAATCGATATTAATGATCACAATCAACTTCGTTAAAAGTTAGGGTGGATTAAAATGTTAACGATTTGGAATGGTAATTAATATTAATATCCCCATGAATATTCAAATAATGATATCCGCCATCAATGTTCTTAAATCAATGCAAAGTGATGCAGGTAAGAAAATTATGATTAGTAATAGGGACAAATAATATTGTTCATTAACACTAATATTAATAATTAATACTAAGAGTGCATAATCAGGTACTTAAAATAATGAAAATTAACAATGGTATCCTATTATTAGTACCAATGAGAATTATTAAAATCGATTATTGATGTGTCATAACTATATTATTACTCAGAATACCACATGCAGTGTCCACCTACCTGTGGGCCCCAAGAGGATGCCACAACACGGCCCCCACGACTGGGAGCCTCCATCGCCGGGCGGCGGGGTACCCGCCCCCCGGCGATCCGGGGCCGGCAGCCACGGCCACGCCACGCCCCCCCGGCGGCTGGCGGACCCCCATCGCCGGGGGCGGGGGACCCGCCCCCCCGCGATCCGGGGCCGCCAGCCGCCGCCACGCAACGCCCCCCCGGCGGCTGGCGGACCCCATCGCCGGGGGGCGGGGGACCCGCCCCCCCGCGATCCGGGGCCGCCAGCCGCCGCCACGCCACGCCCCCCCGGCGGCTGGCGGACCCCCATCGCCGGGGGGCGGGGGACCCGCCCCCCCGCGATCCGGGGCCGCCAGCCGCCGAAACGCCACGCCCCCCCGGCGGCTGGCGGACCCCGATCGCCGGTGGGCGGGGGACCCGCCCCCCCGCGATCCGGGGCCGCCAGCCGCCGCCACGCCACGTCTATATTGAGAATCATATCCCAATCTTCCTCCTGAAGATTAATTACATTATCCCAGGTGTGTGTCTACTCCCAGCAATATTGCCTGTCTATATTCCTTTCTTGGACGGAAATTTGAAGCAATATCATTGGGTGACTGAACATCTTTTTTGATGTTTGAGTTAGTAACATCCTCCCCCTGGTGCATATCAGCAACAGTCAATTAATATTAATATTAGTAAATATATTAAATATTAATACTAATAATCGATATTAATGATCACAATCAACTTTGTAAAAAGTTAGGGTGGATTAAAATGTTAACGATTTGGAATGGTAATTAATATTAATATCACCATGAATATTCAAATAATGATATCCGCCATGAATGTTTCTTAAATCAATGCAAAGTGATGCAGGTAAGAAAATTATGATTAGTAATAGGGACAAATACTATTGTTCATTAACACTAATATTAATAATTAATACTAAGATTGTATAATCAGGTACTTAAAATAATAAAAATTAACAATGGAATCCTATTATTAGTACCATTGAGAATTATTAAAATCGATTATTGATGTGTAATAACTATATTATTACTCAGAATACCACAGGCAGTGTCCACCTACCTGTGGGCCCCAAGAGGATGCCACAACACGGCCCCCACGACTGGGAGCCTCCATCGCCGTGCGGCGGGGTTCCCGCCCCCCCGGGATCCGGGGCCGCCAGCCGCCGCCATCCCCCGCCCCCCCGCGATCCGGGACCGCCAGCCGCCGCCACGCCACGCCCCCCCGGCGGCTGGCGGACCCCCATCGCCGGGGGGCGGGGGACCCGCCCCCCCGCGATCCGGGGCCGCCAGCCGCCGCCACGCCACGTCTATATTGAGAATCATATCCCAATCTTCCTCCGGAAGATTAATTACATTATCGCAGGTGTGTGTCTACTCCCAGCAATATTGCCTGTCTATATTCCTTTCTTGGACGGAAATTTGAAGCAATATCATTGGGTGAGTGAACATCTTTTTGATGTTTGATTAGTAACATCCTCCCCCTGGTGCATTTCAGCAACAATCAATTAATTATTAATATTAGTAAATATATTAAATATTAATACTAATAATCGATATTAATGATCACAATCAACTTCGTAAAAGTTAGGGTGGATTAAAATGTTAACGATTTGGAATGGTAATTAATATTAATATCCCATGAATATTCAAATATGATATCCGCCATCAATGTTTCTTAAATCAATGCAAAGTGATGCAGGTAAGAAAATTATGATTAGTAATAGGGACAAATAATATTGTTCATTAACACTAATATTAATAATTAATACTAAGATTGCATAATCAGGTACTTAAATAATGAAATTAACAATGGTATCCTATTATTAGTACCAATGAGAATTATTAAAATCGATTATTGATGTGTCATAACTATATTATTACTCAGAATACCACAGGCATGTCCACCTACCTGTGGGCCCCAAGAGGATGCCACAACACGGCCCCCACGACTGGGAGCCTCCATCGCCGGGCGGCGGGGTTCCCGCCCCCCGGGATCCGGGGCCGCCAGCCGCCGCCATCCCCCGCCCCCCGCGATCCGGGCCGCCAGCCGCCGCCACGCCACGCCCCCCCGGCGGCTGGCGGACCCCCATCGCCGGGGGCGGGGGACCCGCCCCCCCGCGATCCGGGGCCGCCAGCCGCCGCCACGCCACGTCTATATTGAGAATCATATCCCAATCTTCCTCCGAAGATTAATTACATTATCGCAGGTGTGTGTCTACTCCCAGCAATATTGCCTGTCTATATTCCTTTCTTGGACGGAAATTTGAAGCAATATCATTGGGTGAGTGAACATCTTTTTTGATGTTTGAATTAGTAACATCCTCCCCCTGGTGCATTCAGCACAATCAATTAATTATTAATATTAGTAAATATTAAATATTAATACTAATAATCGATATTAATGATCACAATCAACTTCCTTAAAAGTTAGGGTGGATTAAAATGTTAACGATTTGGAATGGTAATTAATATTAATATCCCATGAATATTCAAATAATGATATCCGCCATCAATGTTTCTTAAATCAATGCAAAGTGATGCAGGTAAGAAAATTATGATTAGTAATAGGGACAAATAATATTGTTCATTAACACTAATATTAATAATTAATACTAAGATTGCATAATCAGGTACTTAAAATAATGAAAATTAACAATGGTATCCTATTATTAGTACCAATGAGAATTATTAAAATCGATTATTGATGTGTCATAACTATATTATTACTCAGAATACCACAGGCAGTGTCCACCTACCTGTGGGCCCCAAGAGGATGCCACAACACGGCCCCCACGACTGGGAGCCTCCATCGCCGGGCGGCGGGGTACCCGCCCCCCGCGATCCGGGGCCGCAGCCACGGCCACGCCACGCCCCCCCGGCGGCTGGCGGACCCCCATCGCCGGGGGGGGGGACCCGCCCCCCGCGATCCGGGGCCGCCAGCCGCCGCCACGCCACGCCCCCCCGGCGGCTGGCGGACCCCCATCGCCGGGGGCGGGGGACCCGCCCCCCCGCGATCCGGGGCCGCCAGCCGCCGCCACGCCACGCCCCCCGGCGGCTGGCGGACCCCCATCGCCGGGGGGCGGGGGACCCGCCCCCCCGCGATCCGGGGCCGCCAGCCGCCGCCACGCCACGCCCCCCGGCGGCTGGCGGACCCCCATCGCCGGGGGGCGGGGGACCCGCCCCCCCGCGATCCGGGGCCGCCAGCCGCCGCCACGCCACGCCCCCCCGGCGGCTGGCGGACCCCCATCGCCGGGGGCGGGGGACCCGCCCCCCGCGATCCGGGCCGCCAGCCGCCGCCACGCCACGCCCCCCCGGCGGCTGGCGGACCCCCATCGCCGGGGGGGGGGACCCGCCCCCCCGCGATCCGGGGCCGCCAGCCGCCGCCACGCCACGCCCCCCCGGCGGCTGGCGGACCCCCATCGCCGGGGGCGGGGGACCCGCCCCCCGTTATCCGGGGCCCCCAGCCGCAGCCACGCCACGCCACGCCCCGCGGCGGCTGGCGGACCCCCATCGCCGGGGGCGGGGGACCCGCCCCACCGCGATCCCCGGCCCCCAGCCGCCGCCACGCCACGCCCCCCCCGGCTGGCGGACCCCCATCGCCGGGGGGCGGGGGACCCGCCCCCCGCGATCCGGGGCCGCCAGCCGCCGCCACGCCACGTCTATATTGAGAATCATATCCCAATCTTCCTCCTGAAGATTAATTACATTATCCCAGGTGTGTGTCTACTCCCAGCAATATTGCCTGTCTATATTCCTTTCTTGGACGGAAATTTGAAGCAATATCATTGGGTGAGTGAACATCTTTTTTGATGTTTGAGTTAGTAACATCCTCCCCCTGGTGCATATCAGCAACAGTCAATTAATTATTAATATTAGTAAATATATTAAATATTAATACTAATAATCGATATTAATGATCACAATCAACTTGTAAAAAGTTAGGGTGGATTAAAATGTTAACGATTTGGAATGGTAATTAATATTAATATCACCATGAATATTCAAATAATGATATCCGCCATGAATGTTTCTTAAATCAATGCAAAGTGATGCAGGTAAGAAAATTATGATTAGTAATAGGGACAAATAATATTGTTCATTAACACTAATATTAATAATTAATACTAAGATTGTATAATCAGGTACTTAAAATAATGAAAATTAACAATGGAATCCTATTATTAGTACCATTGAGAATTATTAAAATCGATTATTGATGTGTAATAACTATATTATTACTCAGAATACCACAGGCAGTGTCCACCTACCTGTGGGCCCCAAGAGGATGCCACAACACGGCCCCCACGACTGGGAGCCTCCATCGCCGGGCGGCGGGGTTCCCGCCCCCCGGGATCCGGGGCCGCCAGCCGCCGCCATCCCCCGCCCCCCCGCGATCCGGGACCGCCAGCCGCCGCCACGCCACGCCCCCCCGGCGGCTGGCGGACCCCCATCGCCGGGGGGCGGGGGACCCGCCCCCCCGCGATCCGGGGCCGCCAGCCGCCGCCACGCCACGTCTATATTGAGAATCATATCCCAATCTTCCTCCGGAAGATTAATTACATTATCGCAGGTGTGTGTCTACTCCCAGCAATATTGCCTGTCTATATTCCTTTCTTGGACGGAAATTTGAAGCAATATCATTGGGTGAGTGAACATCTTTTTTGATGTTTGAATTAGTAACATCCTCCCCCTGGTGCATTTCAGCAACAATCAATTAATTATTAATATTAGTAAATATATTAAATATTAATACTAATAATCGATATTAATGATCACAATCAACTTCGTTAAAAGTTAGGGTGGATTAAAATGTTAACGATTTGGAATGGTAATTAATATTAATATCCCCATGAATATTCAAATAATGATATCCGCCATCAATGTTTCTTAAATCAATGCAAAGTGATGCAGGTAAGAAAATTATGATTAGTAATAGGGACAAATAATATTGTTCATTAACACTAATATTAATAATTAATACTAAGATTGCATAATCAGGTACTTAAAATAATGAAAATTAACAATGGTATCCTATTATTAGTACCAATGAGAATTATTAAAATCGATTATTGATGTGTCATAACTATATTATTACTCAGAATACCACAGGCAGTGTCCACCTACCTGTGGGCCCCAAGAGGATGCCACAACACGGCCCCCACGACTGGGAGCCTCCATCGCCGGGCGGCGGGGTACCCGCCCCCCGCGATCCGGGGCCGGCAGCCACGGCCACCACGCCCCCCCGGCGGCTGGCGGACCCCCATCGCCGGGGGGCGGGGGACCCGCCCCCCGCGATCCGGGGCCGCCAGCCGCCGCCACGCAACGCCCCCCCGGCGGCTGGCGGACCCCCATCGCCGGGGGGCGGGGGACCCGCCCCCCCCGATCCGGGGCCGCCAGCCGCCGCCACGCCACGCCCCCCGGCGGCTGGCGGACCCCCATCGCCGGGGGCGGGGGACCCGCCCCCCCGCGATCCGGGGCCGCCAGCCGCCGAAACGCCACGCCCCCCCGGCGGCTGGCGGACCCCGATCGCCGGTGGGCGGGGGACCCGCCCCCCCGCGATCCGGGGCCGCCAGCCGCCGCCACGCCACGTCTATATTGAGAATCATATCCCAATCTTCCTCCTGAAGATTAATTACATTATCCCAGGTGTGTGTCTACTCCCAGCAATATTGCCTGTCTATATTCCTTTCTTGGACGGAAATTTGAAGCAATATCATTGGGTGAGTGAACATCTTTTTTGATGTTTGAGTTAGTAACATCCTCCCCCTGGTGCATATCAGCAACAGTCAATTAATTAATATTAGTAAATATATTAAATATTAATACTAATAATCGATATTAATGATCACAATCAACTTTGTAAAAAGTTAGGGTGGATTAAAATGTTAACGATTTGGAATGGTAATAATATTAATATCACCATGAATATTCAAATAATGATATCCGCCATGAATGTTTCTTAAATCAATGCAAAGTGATGCAGGTAAGAAATTATGATTAGTAATAGGGACAAATACTATTGTTCATTAACACTAATATTAATAATTAATACTAAGATTGTATAATCAGGTACTTAAAATAATAAAATTAACAATGGAATCCTATTATTAGTACCATTGAGAATTATTAAAATCGATTATTGATGTGTAATAACTATATTATTACTCAGAATACCACAGGCAGTGTCCACCTACCTGTGGGCCCCAAGAGGATGCCACAACACGGCCCCCACGACTGGGAGCCTCCATCGCCGGGCGGCGGGGTTCCCGCCCCCCCGGGATCCGGGGCCGCCAGCCGCCGCCATCCCCCGCCCCCCCGCGATCCGGGACCGCCAGCCGCCGCCACGCCCCCCCCCCGGCGGCTGGCGGACCCCCATCGCCGGGGGGCGGGGGACCCGCCCCCCCGCGATCCGGGGCCGCCAGCCGCCGCCACGCCACGTCTATATTGAGAATCATATCCCAATCTTCCTCCGGAAGATTAATTACATTATCGCAGGTGTGTGTCTACTCCCAGCAATATTGCCTGTCTATATTCCTTTCTTGGACGGAAATTTGAAGCAATATCATTGGGTGAGTGAACATCTTTTTTGATGTTTGAATTAGTAACATCCTCCCCCTGGTGCATTTCAGCAACAATCAATTAATTATTAATATTAGTAAATATATTAAATATTAATACTAATAATCGATATTAATGATCACAATCAACTTCGTAAAAGTTAGGGTGGATTAAAATGTTAACGATTTGGAATGGTAATTAATATTAATATCCCCATGAATATTCAAATAATGATATCCGCCATCAATGTTTCTTAAATCAATGCAAAGTGATGCAGGTAAGAAAATTATGATTAGTAATAGGGACAAATAATATTGTTCATTAACACTAATATTAATAATTAATACTAAGATTGCATAATCAGGTACTTAAAATAATGAAAATTAAGGTATCCTATTATTAGTACCAATGAGAATTATTAAAATCGATTATTGATGTGTATAACTATATTATTACTCAGAATACCACAGGCAGTGTCCACCTACCTGTGGGCCCCAAGAGGATGCCACAACACGGCCCCCACGACTGGGAGCCTCCATCGCGGGCGGCGGGGTACCCGCCCCCCGGCGATCCGGGGCCGGCAGCCACGGCCACGCCACGCCCCCCCGGCGGCTGGCGGACCCCCATCGCCGGGGGGGGGGACCCGCCCCCCCGCGATCCGGGGCCGCCAGCCGCCGCCACGCCACGCCCCCCGGCGGCTGGCGGACCCCCATCGCCGGGGGGCGGGGGACCCGCCCCCCCGCGATCCGGGGCCGCCCCGCCGCCACGCCACCCCCCCGGCGGCTGGCGGACCCCCATCGCCGGGGGCGGGGGACCCGCCCCCCGCGATCCGGGGCCGCCAGCCGCCGCCACGCCACGCCCCCCCGGCGGCTGGCGGACCCCCATCGCCGGGGGCGGGGGACCCGCCCCCCCGATCCGGGGCCGCCAGCCGCCGCCACGCCACGCCCCCCCGGCGGCTGGCGGACCCCCATCGCCGGGGGGCGGGGGACCCGCCCCCCGCGATCCGGGCCGCCAGCCGCCCCACGCCACGCGGCGGACCGCCGGCGCGCCAGCCCCCCCCCCGGCGGCTGGCGGACCCCCATCGCCGGGGGCGGGGGACCCGCCCCCCCGCGATCCGGGGCCGCCAGCCGCCGCCACGCCACGCCCCCCCGGCGGCTGGCGGACCCCCATCGCCGGGGGGCGGGGGACCCGCCCCCCCGCGATCCGGGGCCGCCAGCCGCCGCCACGCCACGCCCCCCCGGCGGCTGGCGGACCCCCATCGCCGGGGGCGGGGGACCCGCCCCCCCGCGATCCGGGGCCGCCAGCCGCCGCCACGCCACGTCTATATTGAGAATCATATCCCAATCTTCCTCCTGAAGATTAATTACATTATCCCAGGTGTGTGTCTACTCCCAGCAATATTGCCTGTCTATATTCCTTTCTTGGACGGAAATTTGAAGCAATATCATTGGGTG
>NW_022142805.1:0-20355 GCF_007565055.1 Rhinopithecus roxellana | reverse complement strand
GTGGAATCTGCAAAGTGATTTGGGAGCCTATTGGGCCCATGGTGATAAAGGAAATATCCTCACATAATAACTAAAGAGAAGCTTTCTGAGAAACTGCATTGCCATGTGAATGCAACTCACAGAGTTACACTTCTCTTCAGTGATCAGTTTGTTAGCACAGTTTTCTGGAAATCTGCAATTAGATACTTCATAGCGCAATGAACATTACAGTGACAAAGGAAATATCCACAGATGAAAACTAGAAAGAAGCTTTCTTAGAAACTTCTTGGTGATGTGTGAATTCATCTCACAGAGTTACACTTATGTTTCGTGGAGCAGTCCATTAACACTGTCTTTGAGGAATCTGAGAAGGGCTTCTTTGGATCATATGAGGCCTACGCTGATAAAGGAAATTTCATCCGTTCAAACGTGAAAGAAGCTTTCTGAGAAACTTCTTTCTGATCTGTGAGTTCATCTCACAGAGTTACAACCTCTGCCTCAAGAAGCAGTTTGCTAACACTCTTTTCGTGGAATCTGCAAAGTGATATTTGGGAGCCTATTGGGGCCCATTATAAAGGAAATATCCTCACATAATAACTAAAGAGAAGCTTTCTGAGAAACTGCATTGCCAGTGTGAATGCAACCACAGAGTTACACGTTTTCTCTTCAGTGATCAGTTTGTTAGCACAGTTTTCTGGAAATCTGCAATTAGATACTTCATAGCGCAATGAACATTACAGTGACAAAGGAAATATCCAGAGATGAAAACTAGAAAGAAGCTTTCTTAGAAACTTCTTGGTGATGTGTGAATTCATCTCACAGAGTTACACTTATGTTTCGTGGAGCAGTCCATTAACACTGTCTTTGAGGAATCTGAGAAGGGCTTCTTTGGATCATTGAGGCCTACGCTGATAAAGGAAATTTCATCCGTTCAAAACGTGAAAGAAGCTTTCTGAGAAACTTCTTTCTGATCTGTGAGTTCATCTCACAGAGTTACAACCTCTGCCTCAAGAAGCAGTTTGCTAACACTCTTTTCGTGGAATCTGCAAAGTGATATTTGGGAGCCTATTGGGGCCCATGGTGATAAAGGAAATATCCTCACATAATAACTAAAGAGAAGCTTTCTGAGAAACTGCATTGCAAGTATGAATGCAACCCACAGAGTTACACGTTTCTCTTCAGTGATCAGTTTGTTAGCACAGTTTTCTGGAAATCTGCAATTAGATACTTCATAGCGCAATGAACATTACAGTGACAAAGGAAATATCCACAGATGAAAACTAGAAAGAAGCTTTCTTAGAAACTTCTTGGTGATGTGTGAATTCATCTCACAGAGTTACACTTATGTTTCGTGGAGCAGTCCATTAACACTGTCTTTGAGGATCTGAGAAGGGCTTCTTTGGACCACTTTGAGGCCTACGCTGATAAAGGAAATTTCATCCGTTCAAACCGTGAAAGAAGCTTTCTGAGAAACTTCTTTCTGATCTGTGAGTTCATCTCACAGAGTTACAACCTCTGCCTCAAGAAGCAGTTGCTAACACTCTTTTCGTGGAATCTGCAAAGTGATATTTGGGAGCCTATTGGGGCCCATGGTGATAAAGGAAATATCCTCACATAATAACTAAGAGAAGCTTTCTGAGAAACTGCATTGCCATGTGTGAATGCAACTCACAGAGTTACACGTTCTCTTCAGTGATCAGTTTGTTAGCACAGTTTTCTGGAAATCTGCAATTAGATACTTCATAGCGCAATGAACATACAGTGAGAAATGAAATATCCAGATGAAAACTAGAAAGAAGCTTTCTTAGAAACTTCTTGGTGATGTGTGAATTCATCTCACAGAGTTACACTTATGTTTCGTGGAGCAGTCCGTTAACACTGTCTTTGAGGAATCTGAGAAGGGCTTCTTTGGATCATTGAGGCCTACGCTGATAAAGGAAATTTCATCCGTTCAAAACGTGAAAGAAGCTTTCTGAGAAACTTCTTTCTGATCTGTGAGTTCATCTCACAGAGTTACAACCTCTGCCTCAAGAAGCAGTTTGCTAACACTCTTTTCGTGGAATCTGCAAAGTGATATTTGGGAGCCTATTGGGGCCCATGGTGATAAAGGAAATATCCTCACATAATAACTAAAGAGAAGCTTTCTGAGAAACTGCATTGCCATGTGTGAATGCAACTCACAGACTTACGCCAGTGTTCTTTGGAGCCGTTTTTTGGACTGTTTCCGTGGATTCTGAGAAGTGATATTTCAGATAGCTTTGAAGAATAGAAGGAGAAAGGAAATATCCTTCAAGAGAAAGCGGAACCAAGCTTTGTGAGAAACTGCTTTGTGATATGTGAATTCATTTCACGTGTTCTATCACCCGTTCTCGGGGGGTTTCCTAGCACTCATTTTGAGGAATCTCAGATGTGATGTCTTGGATATCGTTGAATCGCATGCTGAATAAGGAACTATCCTCAGAGAAACCTGCAGAGAAGGCTTCTCAAAAACTTCTTTGTTGTGGGTGAATTCAGCCCACAGATGTCCATCATTGTTTCCACTGAGAACTCGCTAGCAGAATTTTCGCAGAATCTGCAATAGGACACACGGTGGCGCTCCAAGACCACAAATAACCTCGTCTTACTAAAGAAAGAAGCTTTCTGAGAAACGCTATGTGATGTGTGAATTCAACTCACTAAGTTGCAGCGGTATTTCGTGGGGCCGTGGCCTAGGCCTATTGTGTGGAATCTGAGAACAGATATTCCCGATCCCTTTGAAAACAATGGGCCAATGGAAACATCTTCCAATAAAAATGAGAAAGAAGCTTTCTGAGAAACTTCTTTCTGATCTGTGAGTTCATCTCACAGAGTTACACCTCTGCCTCAAGAAGCAGTTTGCTAACACTCTTTTCGTGGAATCTGCAAACTGATATTTGGGAGCCTATTGGGGCCCATGCTTATGAAGGAAATATCCTCACATAATAACTAAAGAGAAGCTTTCTGAGAAACTGCATTGCCATGTGTGAATGCAACTCACAGAGTTACACGTTTCTCTTCAGTGATAAGTTTGTTAGCACAGTTTTCTGGAAATCTGCAATTAGATACTTCATAGCGCAATGAACATTACAGTGACAAAGGAAATATCCAGAGATGAAACTAGAAAGAAGCTTTCTTAGAAACTTCTTGGTGATGTGTGAATTCATCTCACAGAGTTACACTTATGTTACGTGGAGCAGTCCATTAACACTGTCTTTGAGGAATCTGAGAAGGGCTTCTTTGGATCACATTGAGGCCTACGCTGATAAAGGAAATTTCATCCGTTCAAACCGTGAAAGAAGCTTTCTGAGAAACTTCTTTCTGATCTGTGAGTTCATCTCACAGAGTTACAACCTCTGCCTCAAGAAGCAGTTTGTTAACACTCTTTTCGTGGAATCTGCAAAGTGATATTTGGGAGCCTATTGGGGCCCATGGTGATAAAGGAAATATCCTCACATAATAAACTAAAGAGAAGCTTTCTGAGAAACTGCATTGCCTGTGTGAATGCAACTCACAGACTTACGCCAGTGTTCTTTGGAGCCGTTTCTTTGGACTGTTTCCGTGGATTCTGAGAAGTGATATTTCAGATAGCTTTGAGAATATAAGGAGAAAGGAAATATCCTTCAAGAGAAGCGGAACCAAGCTTTGTGAGAAACTGCTTTGTGATATGTGAATTCATTTCACAGTGTTCTATCACCCGTTCTCGGGGGAGTTTCCTAGCACTCATTTTGAGGAATCTCAGATGTGATGTCTTGGATATCGTTGAATCGCATGCTGAATAAGGAACTATCCTCAGAGAAACCTGCAGAGAAGGCTTCTCAAAAACTTCTTTGTTGTGGGTGAATTCAGCCCACAGATGTCATCATTGTTTCCACTGAGAAACTCGCTAGCAGTTTTCCAGAATCTGCAATAGGGACACACTGGTGGCGCTCGAAGACCACAAATAACCTCGTCTTACTAAAGAAAGAAGCTTTCTGAGAAACGCTATGTGATGTGTGAATTCAACTCACTAAGTTGCAGCGGTATTTCGTGGGCCGTGGCCTAGGCCTATTTGTGTGGAATCTGAGAACAGATATTCCCGATCCCTTTGAAAACAATGGGGCCAATGGAAACATCTTCCAATAAAAAGGAGAAAGAAGCTTTCTGAGAAACTTCTTTCTGATCTGTGAGTTCATCTCACAGAGTTACAACCTCTGCCTCAAGAAGCAGTTTGCTAACACTCTTTTCTGGAATCTGCAAAGTGATATTGGGAGCCTATTGGGGCCCATGGTATAAAGGAAATATCCTCACATAATAACTAAAGAGAAGCTTTCTGAGAAACTGCATTGCCAGTGTGAATGCAACACAGAGTTACACGTTTCTCTTCAGTGATCAGTTTGTTAGCACAGTTTTCTGGAAATCTGCAATTAGATACTTCATAGCGCAATGAACATTACAGTGACAAATGAAATATCAGAGATGAAAACTAGAAAGAAGCTTTCTTAGAAACTTCTTGGTGATGTGTGAATTCATCTCACAGAGTTACACTTATGTTTCGTGGAGCAGTCCATTAACACTGTCTTTGAGGAATCTGAGAAGGGCTTCTTTGGATCACATTGAGGCCTACGCTGATAAAGGAAATTTCATCCGTTCAAAACGTGAAAGAAGCTTTCTGAGAAACTTCTTTCTGATCTGTGAGTTCATCTCACAGAGTTACAACCTCTGCCTCAAGAAGCAGTTTGCTAACACTCTTTTCGTGGAATCTGCAAAGTGATATTTGGGAGCCTATTGGGGCCCATGGTATAAAGGAAATATCCTCACATAATAACTAAAGAGAAGCTTTCTGAGAAACTGCATTGCCAAGTGTGAATGCAACCCACAGAGTTACACGTTTCTCTTCAGTGATCAGTTTGTTAGCACAGTTTTCTGGAAATCTGCAATTAGATACTTCATAGCGCAATGAACATTACAGTGACAAAGGAAATATCCACAGATGAAAACTAGAAAGAAGCTTTCTTAGAAACTTCTTGGTGATGTGTGAATTCATCTCACAGAGTTACACTTATGTTTCGTGGAGCAGTCCGTTAACACTGTCTTTGAGGAATCTGAGAAGGGCTTCTTTGGATCATTGAGGCCTACGCTGATAAAGGAAATTTCATCCGTTCAAACGTGAAAGAAGCTTTCTGAGAAACTTCTTTCTGATCTGTGAGTTCATCTCACAGAGTTACAACCTCTGCCTCAAGAAGCAGTTTGCTAACACTCTTTTCGTGGAATCTGCAAAGTGATATTTGGGAGCCTATTGGGGCCCATGGTGATAAAGGAAATATCCTCACATAATAACTAAAGAGAAGCTTTCTGAGAAACTGCATTGCCATGTGTGAATGCAACTCACAGAGTTACACGTTTCTCTTCAGTGATCAGTTTGTTAGCACAGTTTTCTGGAAATCTGCAATTAGATACTTCATAGCGCAATGAACATACAGTGACAAATGAAATATCCAGATGAAAACTAGAAAGAAGCTTTCTTAGAAACTTCTTGGTGATGTGTGAATTCATCTCACAGAGTTACACTTATGTTTCGTGGAGCAGTCCATTAACACTGTCTTTGAGGAATCTGAGAAGGGCTTCTTTGGATCATATTGAGGCCTACGCTGATAAAGGAAATTTCATCCGTTCAAAACGTGAAAGAAGCTTTCTGAGAAACTTCTTTCTGATCTGTGAGTTCATCTCACAGAGTTACAACCTCTGCCTCAAGAAGCAGTTTGCTAACACTCTTTTCGTGGAATCTGCAAAGTGATATTTGGGAGCCTATTGGGGCCCATGGTGATAAAGGAAATATCCTCACATAATAACTAAAGAGAAGCTTTCTGAGAAACTGCATTGCCAGTGTGAATGCAACCACAGAGTTACACGTTTCTCTTCAGTGATCAGTTTGTTAGCACAGTTTTCTGGAAATCTGCAATTAGATACTTCATAGCGCAATGAACATTACAGTGACAAAGGAAATATCCAGATGAAAACTAGAAAGAAGCTTTCTTAGAAACTTCTTGGTGATGTGTGAATTCATCTCACAGAGTTACACTTATGTTTCGTGGAGCAGTCCATTAACACTGTCTTTGAGGAATCTGAGAAGGGCTTCTTTGGATCACATTGAGGCCTACGCTGATAAAGGAAATTTCATCCGTTCAAACTGTGAAAGAAGCTTTCTGGAAACTTCTTTCTGATCTGTGAGTTCATCTCACAGAGTTACAACCTCTGCCTCAAGAAGCAGTTTGCTAACACTCTTTTCGTGGAATCTGCAAAGTGATATTTGGGAGCCTATTGGGGCCCATGGTGATAAAGGAAATATCCTCACATAATAACTAAAGAGAAGCTTTCTGAGAAACTGCATTGCCAGTGTGAATGCAACCACAGAGTTACACGTTTCTCTTCAGTGATCAGTTTGTTAGCACAGTTTTCTGGAAATCTGCAATTAGATACTTCATAGCGCAATGAACATTACAGTGACAAAGGAAATATCCAGAGATGAAAACTAGAAAGAAGCTTTCTTAGAAACTTCTTGGTGATGTGTGAATTCATCTCACAGAGTTACACTTATGTTTCGTGGAGCAGTCCATTAACACTGTCTTTGAGGAATCTGAGAAGGGCTTCTTTGGATCACATTGAGGCCTACGCTGATAAAGGAAATTTCATCCGTTCAAAACGTGAAAGAAGCTTTCTGAGAAACTTCTTTCTGATCTGTGAGTTCATCTCACAGAGTTACAACCTCTGCCTCAAGAAGCAGTTTGCTAACACTCTTTTCGTGGAATCTGCAAAGTGATATTTGGGAGCCTATTGGGGCCCATGGTGATAAAGGAAATATCCTCACATAATAACTAAAGAGAAGCTTTCTGAGAAACTGCATTGCCATGTGTGAATGCAACTCACAGACTTACGCCAGTGTTCTTTGGAGCCGTTTCTTTGGACTGTTTCCGTGGATTCTGAGAAGTGATATTTCAGATAGCTTTGAAGAATAGAAGGAGAAAGGAAATATCCTTCAAGAGAAAGCGGAACCAAGCTTTGTGAGAAACTGCTTTGTGATATGTGAATTCATTTCACAGTGTTCTATCACCCGTTCTCGGGGGAGTTTCCTAGCACTCATTTTGAGGAATCTCAGATGTGATGTCTTGGATATCGTTGAATCGCATGCTGAATAAGGAACTATCCTCAGAGAAACCTGCAGAGAAGGCTTCTCAAAAACTTCTTTGTTGTGGGTGAATTCAGCCCACAGATGTCCATCATTGTTTCCACTGAGAAACTCGCTAGCAGAATTTTCGCAGAATCTGCAATAGGACACACGGTGGCGCTCCAAGACCACAAATAACCTCGTCTTACTAAAGAAAGAAGCTTTCTGAGAAACGCTATGTGATGTGTGAATTCAACTCACTAAGTTGCAGCGGTATTTCGTGGGGCCGTGGCCTAGGCCTATTTGTGTGGAATCTGAGAACAGATATTCCCGATCCCTTTGAAAACAATGGGGCCAATGGAAACATCTTCCAATAAAAATGAGAAAGAAGCTTTCTGAGAAACTTCTTTCTGATCTGTGAGTTCATCTCACAGAGTTACAACCTCTGCCTCAAGAAGCAGTTTGCTAACACTCTTTTCGTGGAATCTGCAAAGTGATATTTGGGAGCCTATTGGGGCCCATGGTGATAAAGGAAATATCCTCACATAATAACTAAAGAGAAGCTTTCTGAGAAACTGCATTGCCAGTGTGAATGCAACTCACAGAGTTACACGTTTCTCTTCAGTGATCAGTTTGTTAGCACAGTTTTCTGGAAATCTGCAATTAGATACTTCATAGCGCAATGAACATTACAGTGACAAAGGAAATATCCAGAGATGAAAACTAGAAAGAAGCTTTCTTAGAAACTTCTTGGTGATGTGTGAATTCATCTCACAGAGTTACACTTATGTTTCGTGGAGCAGTCCATTAACACTGTCTTTGAGGAATCTGAGAAGGGCTTCTTTGGATCACATTGAGGCCTACGCTGATAAAGGAAATTTCATCCGTTCAAAACGTGAAAGAAGCTTTCTGAGAAACTTCTTTCTGATCTGTGAGTTCATCTCACAGAGTTACAACCTCTGCCTCAAGAAGCAGTTTGCTAACACTCTTTTCGTGGAATCTGCAAAGTGATATTTGGGAGCCTATTGGGGCCCATGGTGATAAAGGAAATATCCTCACATAATAACTAAAGAGAAGCTTTCTGAGAAACTGCATTGCCATGTGTGAATGCAACTCACAGAGTTACATTCTCTTCAGTGATCAGTTTGTTAGCACAGTTTTCTGGAAATCTGCAATTAGATACTTCATAGCGCAATGAACATTACAGTGACAAAGGAAATATCCACAGATGAAAACTAGAAAGAAGCTTTCTTAGAAACTTCTTGGTGATGTGTGAATTCATCTCACAGAGTTACACTTATGTTTCGTGGAGCAGTCCATTAACACTGTCTTTGAGGAATCTGAGAAGGGCTTCTTTGGATCTATTGAGGCCTACGCTGATAAAGGAAATTTCATCCGTTCAAAACGTGAAAGAAGCTTTTTGAGAAACTTCTTTCTGATCTGTGAGTTCATCTCACAGAGTTACAACCTCTGCCTCAAGAAGCAGTTTGCTAACACTCTTTTCGTGGAATCTGCAAAGTGATATTTGGGAGCCTATTGGGGCCCATGGTATAAAGGAAATATCCTCACATAATAACTAAAGAGAAGCTTTCTGAGAAACTGCATTGCCAAGTGTGAATGCAACCCACAGAGTTACACGTTTCTCTTCAGTGATCAGTTTGTTAGCACAGTTTTCTGGAAATCTGCAATTAGATACTTCATAGCGCAATGAACATTACAGTGACAAAGGAAATATCCACAGATGAAAACTAGAAAGAAGCTTTCTTAGAAACTTCTTGGTGATGTGTGAATTCATCTCACAGAGTTACACTTATGTTTCGTGGAGCAGTCCGTTAACACTGTCTTTGAGGATCTGAGAAGGGCTTCTTTAGACCACTTTGAGGCCTACGCTGATAAAGGAAATTTCATCCGTTCAAAACCGTGAAAGAAGCTTTCTGAGAAACTTCTTTCTGATCTGTGAGTTCATCTCACAGAGTTACAACCTCTGCCTCAAGAAGCAGTTTGCTAACACTCTTTTCGTGGAATCTGCAAAGTGATATTTGGGAGCCTATTGGGGCCCATGGTGATAAAGGAAATATCCTCACATAATAACTAAAGAGAAGCTTTCTGAGAAACTGCATTGCCATGTGTGAATGCAACTCACAGAGTTACACGTTTCTCTTCAGTGATCAGTTTGTTAGCACAGTTTTCTGGAAATCTGCAATTAGATACTTCATAGCGCAATGAACATTACAGTGACAAAGGAAATATCCAGAGATGAAAACTAGAAAGAAGCTTTCTTAGAAACTTCTTGGTGATGTGTGAATTCATCTCACAGAGTTACACTTATGTTTCGTGGAGCAGTCCATTAACACTGTCTTTGAGGAATCTGAGAAGGGCTTCTTTGGATCACATTGAGGCCTACGCTGATAAAGGAAATTTCATCCGTTCAAACGTGAAAGAAGCTTTCTGAGAAACTTCTTTCTGATCTGTGAGTTCATCTCACAGAGTTACAACCTCTGCCTCAAGAAGCAGTTTGCTAACACTCTTTTCGTGGAATCTGCAAAGTGATATTTGGGAGCCTATTGGGGCCCATGGTGATAAGGAAATATCCTCACATAATAACTAAAGAGAAGCTTTCTGAGAAACTGCATTGCCATGTGTGAATGCAACTCACAGAGTTACACGTTTCTCTTCAGTGATCAGTTTGTTAGCACAGTTTTCTGGAAATCTGCAATTAGATACTTCATAGCGCAATGAACATAACAGTGAGAAATGAAATATCCAGAGATGAAAACTAGAAAGAAGCTTTCTTAGAAACTTCTTGGTGATGTGTGAATTCATCTCACAGAGTTACACTTATGTTTCGTGGAGCAGTCCATTAACACTGTCTTTGAGGAATCTGAGAAGGGCTTCTTTGGATCATATTGAGGCCTACGCTGATAAAGGAAATTTCATCCGTTCAAACCGTGAAAGAAGCTTTCTGAGAAACTTCTTTCTGATCTGTGAGTTCATCTCACAGAGTTACAACCTCTGCCTCAAGAAGCAGTTTGCTAACACTCTTTTCGTGGAATCTGCAAAGTGATATTTGGGAGCCTATTGGGGCCCATGGTAATAAAGGAAATATCCTCACATAATAACTAAAGAGAAGCTTTCTGAGAAACTGCATTGCCAGTGTGAATGCAACCCACAGAGTTACACGTTTCTCTTCAGTGATCAGTTTGTTAGCACAGTTTTCTGGAAATCTGCAATTAGATACTTCATAGCGCAATGAACATTACAGTGACAAAGGAAATATCCAGAGATGAAAACTAGAAAGAAGCTTTCTTAGAAACTTCTTGGTGATGTGTGAATTCATCTCACAGAGTTACACTTATGTTTCGTGGAGCAGTCCATTAACACTGTCTTTGAGGAATCTGAGAAGGGCTTCTTTGGATCACATTGAGGCCTACGCTGATAAAGGAAATTTCATCCGTTCAAAACGTGAAAGAGCTTTCTCAGAACTTCTTTCTGATCTGTGAGTTCATCTCACAGAGTTACAACCTCTGCCTCAAGAAGCAGTTTGCTAACACTCTTTTCGTGGAATCTGCAAAGTGATATTTGGGAGCCTATTGGGGCCCATGTGATAAAGGAAATATCCTCACATAATAACTAAAGAGAAGCTTTCTGAGAAACGCATGCCAAGGTGAATGCAACTCACAGAGTTACACGTTTCTCTTCAGGATCCGTTTCTGTGAGACTGTTTCCGTGGATTCTGAGAAGTGATATTTCAGATAGCTTTGAAGAATAGAAGGAGAAAGGAAATATCCTTCAAGAGAAAGCGGAACCAAGCTTTGTGAGAAACTGCTTTGTGATATGTGAATTCATTTCACAGTGTTCTATCACCCGTTCTCGGGGGAGTTTCCTAGCACTCATTTTGAGGAATCTCAGATGTGATGTCTTGGATATCGTTGAATCGCATGCTGAATAAGGAACTATCCTCAGAGAAACCTGCAGAGAAGGCTTCTCAAAAACTTCTTTGTTGTGGGTGAATTCAGCCCACAGATGTCCATCATTGTTTCCACTGAGAAACTCGCTAGCAGAATTTTCGCAGAATCTGCAATAGGACACACGGTGGCGCTCGAAGACCACAAATAACCTCGTCTTACTAAAGAAAGAAGCTTTCTGAGAAACGCTATGTGATGTGTGAATCCAACTCACTAAGTTGCAGCGGTATTTCGTGGGGCCGTGGCCTAGGCCTATTTGTGTGGAATCTGAGAACAGATATTCCCGATCCCTTTGAAAACAATGGGGCCAATGGAAACATCTTCCAATAAAAAGGAGAAAGAAGCTTTCTGAGAAACTTCTTTCTGATCTGTGAGTTCATCTCACAGAGTTACAACCTCTGCCTCAAGAAGCAGTTTGCTAACACTCTTTTCGTGGAATCTGCAAAGTGATATTTGGGAGCCTATTGGGGCCCATGGTAATAAAGGAAATATCCTCACATAATAACTAAAGAGAAGCTTTCTGAGAAACTGCATTGCCATGTGTGAATGCAACTCACAGACTTACGCCAGTGTTCTTTGGAGCCGTTTCTTTGGACTGTTTCCGTGGATTCTGAGAAGTGATATTTCAGATAGCTTTGAAGAATAGAAGGAGAAAGGAAATATCCTTCAAGAGAAAGCGGAACCAAGCTTTGTGAGAAACTGCTTTGTGATATGTGAATTCATTTCACAGTGTTCTATCACCCGTTCTCGGGGAGTTTCCTAGCACTCATTTTGAGGAATCTCAGATGTGATGTCTTGGATATCGTTGAATCGCATGCTGAATAAGGAACTATCCTCAGAGAAACCTGCAGAGAAGGCTTCTCAAAAACTTCTTGTTGTGGGTGAATTCAGCCCACAGATGTCCATCATTGTTTCCACTGAGAAACTCGCTAGCAGAATTTTCGCAGAATCTGCAATAGGACACACGGTGGCGCTCGACCGACCACAAATAACCTCGTCTTACTAAGAAGAAGCTTTCTGAGAACGCTATGTGATGTGTGAATTCAACTCACTAAGTTGCAGCGGTTTTTCGTGGGGCCGTGGCCTAGGCCTATTTGTGTGAATCTGAGAACAGATATTCCCGATCCCTTTGAAAACAATGGGGCCAATGGAAACATCTTCCAATAAAAAGAGAAAGAAGCTTTCTGAGAAACTTCTTTCTGATCTGTGAGTTCCTCACAGAGTTACAACCTCTGCCTCAAGAAGCAGTTTGCTAACACTCTTTTCGTGGAATCTGCAAAGTGATATTTGGGAGCCTATTGGGGCCCATGGTAATAAAGGAAATATCCTCACATAATAACTAAAGAGAAGCTTTCTGAGAAACTGCATTGCCAAGTGTGAATGCAACCCACAGAGTTACACGTTTCTCTTCAGTGATCAGTTTGTTAGCACAGTTTTTCTGGAAATCTGCAATTAGATACTCATAGCGCAATGAACATTACAGTGACAAAGGAAATATCCAGAGATGAAAACTAGAAAGAAGCTTTCTTAGAAACTTCTTGGTGATGTGTGAATTCATCTCACAGAGTTACACTTATGTTTCGTGGAGCAGTCCATTAACACTGTCTTTGAGGAATCTGAGAAGGGCTTCTTTGGATCACATTGAGGCCTACGCTGATAAGGAAATTTCATTCCGTTCAAACCGTGAAAGAAGCTTTCTGAGAAACTTCTTTCTGATCTGTGAGTTCATCTCACAGAGTTACAACCTCTGCCTCAAGAAGCAGTTTGCTAACACTCTTTTCGTGGAATCTGCAAAGTGATATTTGGGAGCCTATTGGGGCCCATGGTGATAAAGGAAATATCCTCACATAATAACTAAAGAGAAGCTTTCTGAGAAACTGCATTGCCATGTGAATGCAACCCACAGAGTTACACGTTTCTCTTCAGTGATCAGTTTGTTAGCACAGTTTTCTGGAAATCTGCAATTAGATACTTCATAGCGCAATGAACATTACAGTGACAAGGAAATATCCAGAGATGAAAACTAGAAAGAAGCTTTCTTAGAAACTTCTTGGTGATGTGTGAATTCATCTCACAGAGTTACACTTATGTTTCGTGGAGCAGTCCATTAACACTGTCTTTGAGGAATCTGAGAAGGGCTTCTTTGGATCACATTGAGGCCTACGCTGATAAAGGAAATTTCATCCGTTCAAACGTGAAAGAAGCTTTCTGAGAAACTTCTTTCTGATCTGTGAGTTCATCTCACAGAGTTACAACCTCTGCCTCAAGAAGCAGTTTGCTAACACTCTTTTCGTGGAATCTGCAAAGTGATATTTGGGAGCCTATTGGGGCCCATGGTATAAAGGAAATATCCTCACATAATAACTAAAGAGAAGCTTTCTGAGAAACTGCATTGCCAAGTGTGAATGCAACCCACAGAGTTACACGTTTCTCTTCAGTGATCAGTTTGTTAGCACAGTTTTCTGGAAATCTGCAATTAGATACTTCATAGCGCAATGAACATTACAGTGACAAAGGAATATCCAGAGATGAAAACTAGAAAGAAGCTTTCTTAGAAACTTCTTGGATGTGTGAATTCATCTCACAGAGTTACACTTATGTTTCGTGGAGCAGTCCATTAACACTGTCTTTGAGGAAACTGAGAAGGGCTTCTTCTTGTCACTTTGAGGCCTACGCTGATAAAGGAAATTTCATCCGTTCAAACGTGAAAGAAGCTTTCTGAGAAACTTCTTTCTGATCTGTGAGTTCATCTCACAGAGTTACAACCTCTGCCTCAAGAAGCAGTTTGCTAACACTCTTTTCGTGGAATCTGCAAAGTGATATTTGGGAGCCTATTGGGGCCCATGGTGATAAAGGAAATATCCTCACATAATAACTAAAGAGAAGCTTTCTGAGAAACTGCATTGCCAAGTGTGAATGCAACCCACAGAGTTACACGTTTCTCTTCAGTGATCAGTTTGTTAGCACAGTTTTCTGGAAATCTGCAATTAGATACTTCATAGCGCAATGAACATTACAGTGACAAAGGAAATATCCAGAGATGAAAACTAGAAAGAAGCTTTCTTAGAAACTTCTTGGTGATGTGTGAATTCATCTCACAGAGTTACACTTATGTTTCGTGGAGCAGTCCATTAACACTGTCTTTGAGGAATCTGAGAAGGGCTTCTTTGATCCATTGAGGCCTACGCTGATAAAGGAAATTTCATCCGTTCAAACCGTGAAAGAAGCTTTCTGAGAAACTTCTTTCTGATCTGTGAGTTCATCTCACAGAGTTACAACCTCTGCCTCAAGAAGCAGTTTGCTAACACTCTTTTCGTGGAATCTGCAAAGTGATATTTGGGAGCCTATTGGGGCCCATGGTGATAAAGGAAATATCCTCACATAATAACTAAAGAGAAGCTTTCTGAGAAACTGCATTGCCATGTGTGAATGCAACTCACAGACTTACGCCAGTGTTCTTTGGGGCCGTTTCTTTGGGACTGTTTCCGTGGATTCTGAGAAGTGATATTTCAGATAGCTTTGAAGAATAGAAGGAGAAAGGAAATATCCTTCAAGAGAAAGCGGAACCAAGCTTTGTGAGAAACTGCTTTGTGATATGTGAATTCATTTCACAGTGTTCTATCACCCGTTCTCGGGGGAGTTTCCTAGCACTCATTTTGAGGAATCTCAGATGTGATGTCTTGGATATCGTTGAATCGCATGCTGAATAAGGAACTATCCTCAGAGAAACCTGCAGAGAAGGCTTCTCAAAAACTTCTTTGTTGTGGGTGAATTCAGCCCACAGATGTCCATCATTGTTTCCACTGAGAAACTCGCTAGCAGAATTTTCGCAGAATCTGCAATAGGACACACGGTGGCGCTCCAAGACCACAAATAACCTCGTCTTACTAAAGAAAGAAGCTTCTGAGAAACGCTATGTGATGTGTGAATTCAACTCACTAAGTTGCAGCTGTATTTCGTGGGGCCGTGGCCTAGGCCTATTTGTGTGGAATCTGAGAACAGATATTCCCGATCCCTTTGAAAAACAATGGGCCAATGGAAACATCTTCCAATAAAAATGAGAAAGAAGCTTTCTGAGAAACTTCTTTCTGATCTGTGAGTTCATCTCACAGAGTTACAACCTCTGCCTCAAGAAGCAGTTTGCTAACACTCTTTTCGTGGAATCTGCAAAGTGATATTTGGGAGCCTATTGGGGCCCATGGTGATAAAGGAAATATCCTCACATAATAACTAAAGAGAAGCTTTCTGAGAAACTGCATTGCCAGTGTGAATGCAACTCACAGAGTTACACGTTCTCTTCAGTGATCAGTTTGTTAGCACAGTTTTCTGGAAATCTGCAATTAGATACTTCATAGCGCAATGAACATACAGTGACAAAGGAAATATCCACAGATGAAACTAGAAAGAAGCTTTCTTAGAAACTTCTTGGTGATGTGTGAATTCATCTCACAGAGTTACACTTATGTTTCGTGGAGCAGTCCATTAACACTGTCTTTGAGGAATCTGAGAAGGGCTTCTTTGATCATATTGAGGCCTAAGCTGATAAAGGAAATTTCATCCGTTCAAAACGTGAAGAAGCTTTCTGAGAAACTTCTTCTGATCTGTGAGTTCATCTCACAGAGTTACAACCTCTGCCTCAAGAAGCAGTTTGCTAACACTCTTTTCGTGGAATCTGCAAAGTGATATTTGGGAGCCTATTGGGGCCCATGGTTATAAAGGAAATATCCTCACATAATAACTAAAGAGAAGCTTTCTGAGAAACTGCATTGCCAAGTGTGAATGCAACCCACAGAGTTACAAGTTTCTTCAGTGATCAGTTTGTTAGCACAGTTTTCTGGAAATCTGCAATTAGATACTTCATAGCGCAATGAACATTACAGTGACAAAGGAAATATCCAGAGATGAAAACTAGAAAGAAGCTTTCTTAGAAACTTCTTGGTGATGTGTGAATTCATCTCACAGAGTTACACTTATGTTTCGTGGAGCAGTCCATTAACACTGTCTTTGAGGAATCTGAGAAGGGCTTCTTTGGATCATTGAGGCCTACGCTGATAAAGGAAATTTCTCCGTTCAAACCGTGAAAGAAGCTTTCTGAGAAACTTCTTTCTGATCTGTGAGTTCATCTCACAGAGTTAAAACCTCTGCCTCAAGAAGCAGTTTGCTAACACTCTTTTCGTGGAATCTGCAAAGTGATATTTGGGAGCCTATTGGGGCCCGGTGATAACGGAAATATCCTCACATAATACTAAAGGAAGCTTTCTGAGAAACTGCATTGCCAGTGTGAATGCAACTCACAGAGTTACACGTTTCTCTTCAGTGATCAGTTTGTTAGCACAGTTTTCTGGAAATCTCAATTAGATACTTCATAGCGCAATGAACATTACAGTGAGAAATGAAATATCCAGAGATGAAAACTAGAAAGAAGCTTTCTTAGAAACTTCTTGTGATGTGTGAATTCATCTCACAGAGTTACACTTATGTTTCGTGGAGCCGTCCGTTAACACTGTCTTTGAGGAATCTGAGAAGGGCTTCTTTAGACCACTTTGAGGCCTACGCTGATAAAGGAAATTTCATCCGTTCAAACGTGAAAGAAGCTTTCTGAGAAACTTCTTTCTGATCTGTGAGTTCATCTCACAGAGTTACAACCTCTGCCTCAAGAAGCAGTTTGCTAACACTCTTTTCGTGGAATCTGCAAAGTGATATTTGGGAGCCTATTGGGGCCCATGGTGATAAAGGAAATATCCTCACATAATAACTAAAGAGAAGCTTTCTGAGAAACTGCATTGCCAAGTGTGAATGCAACTCACAGAGTTACACGTTTCTCTTCAGTGATCAGTTTGTTAGCACAGTTTTCTGGAAATCTGCAATTAGATACTTCATAGCGCAATGAACATTACAGTGACAAAGGAAATATCCACAGATGAAAACTAGAAAGAAGCTTTCTTAGAAACTTCTTGGTGATGTGTGAATTCATCTCACAGAGTTACACTTATGTTTCGTGGAGCAGTCCATTAACACTGTCTTTGAGGAATCTGAGAAGGGCTTCTTTGGATCATATTGAGGCCTACGCTGATAAAGGAAATTTCATCCGTTCAAACGTGAAAGAAGCTTTCTGAGAAACTTCTTTCTGATCTGTGAGTTCATCTCACAGAGTTACAACCTCTGCCTCAAGAAGCAGTTTGCTAACACTCTTTTCGTGGAATCTGCAAAGTGATATTTGGGAGCCTATTGGGGCCCATGGTGATAAAGGAAATATCCTCACATAATAACTAAAGAGAAGCTTTCTGAGAAACTGCATTGCCAAATGTGAATGCAACCCACAGAGTTACACGTTTCTCTTCAGTGATCAGTTTGTTAGCACAGTTTTCTGGAAATCTGCAATTAGATACTTCATAGCGCAATGAACATTACAGTGACAAAGGAAATATCCACAGATGAAAACTAGAAAGAAGCTTTCTTAGAAACTTCTTGGTGATGTGTGAATTCATCTCACAGAGTTACACTTATGTTTCGTGGAGCAGTCCATTAACACTGTCTTTGAGGAATCTGAGAAGGGCTTCTTTGGATCACCTTGAGGCCTACGCTGATAAAGGAAATTTCATCCGTTCAAAACGTGAAAGAAGCTTTCTGAGAAACTTCTTTCTGATCTGTGAGTTCATCTCACAGAGTTACAACCTCTGCCTCAAGAAGCAGTTTGCTAACACTCTTTTCGTGGAATCTGCAAAGTGATATTTGGGAGCCTATTGGGGCCCATGGTGATAAAGGAATATCCTCACATAATAACTAAAGAGAAGCTTTCTGAGAAACTGCATTGCCATGTGTGAATGCAACTCACAGAGTTACACGTTTCTCTTCAGTGATCAGTTTGTTAGCACAGTTTTCTGGAAATCTGCAATTAGATACTTCATAGCGCAATGAACATTACAGTGAGAAAGGAAATATCCAGATGAAAACTAGAAAGAAGCTTTCTTAGAAACTTCTTGGTGATGTGTGAATTCATCTCACAGAGTTACACTTATGTTTCGTGGAGCAGTCCGTTAACACTGTCTTTGAGGATCTGAGAAGGGCTTCTTTGGACCACTTTGAGGCCTACGCTGATAAAGGAAATTTCATCCGTTCAAACCGTGAAAGAAGCTTTCTGAGAAACTTCTTTCTGATCTGTGAGTTCATCTCACAGAGTTACAACCTCTGCCTCAAGAAGCAGTTTGCTAACACTCTTTTCGTGGAATCTGCAAAGTGATATTTGGGAGCCTATTGGGGCCCATGGTAATAAAGGAAATATCCTCACATAATAACTAAAGAGAAGCTTTCTGAGAAACTGCATTGCCAAGTGTGAATGCAACCACAGAGTTACACGTTTCTCTTCAGTGATCAGTTTGTTAGCACAGTTTTCTGGAAATCTGCAATTAGATACTTCATAGCGCAATGAACATTACAGTGACAAAGGAAATATCCAGAGATGAAAACTAGAAAGAAGCTTTCTTAGAAACTTCTTGGTGATGTGTGAATTCATCTCACAGAGTTACACTTATGTTCGTGGAGCAGTCCATTAACACTGTCTTTGAGGAATCTGAGAAGGGCTTCTTTGGATCACATTGAGGCCTACGCTGATAAAGGAAATTTCATCCGTTCAAACCGTGAAAGAAGCTTTCTGAGAAACTTCTTTCTGATCTGTGAGTTCATCTCACAGAGTTACAACCTCTGCCTCAAGAAGCAGTTTGCTAACACTCTTTTCGTGGAATCTGCAAAGTGATATTTGGGAGCCTATTGGGGCCCATGGTAATAAAGGAAATATCCTCACATAATAACTAAAGAGAAGCTTTCTGAGAAACTGCATTGCCATGTGTGAATGCAACTCACAGACTTACGCCAGTGTTCTTTGGAGCCGTTTCTTTGGACTGTTTCCGTGGATTCTGAGAAGTGATATTTCAGATAGCTTTGTAGAATAGAAGGAGAAAGGAAATATCCTTCAAGAGAAAGCGGAACCAAGCTTTGTGAGAAACTGCTTTGTGATATGTGAATTCATTTCACAGTGTTCTATCACCCGTTCTCGGGGGAGTTTCCTAGCACTCATTTTGAGGAATCTCAGATGTGATGTCTTGGATATCGTTGAATCGCATGCTGAATAAGGAACTATCCTCAGAGAAACCTGCAGAGAAGGCTTCTCAAAAACTTCTTTGTTGTGGGTGAATTCAGCCCACAGATGTCCATCATTGTTTCCACTGAGAAACTCGCTAGCAGAATTTTCGCAGAATCTGCAATAGGACACACGGTGGCGCTCAAGACCACAAATAACCTCGTCTTACTAAAGAAAGAAGCTTTCTGAGAAACGCTATGTGATGTGTGAATTCAACTCACTAAGTTGCAGCGGTATTTCGTGGGGCCGTGGCCTAGGCCTATTTGTGTGGAATCTGAGAACAGATATTCCCGATCCCTTTGAAAACAATGGGGCCAATGGAAACATCTTCCAATAAAAAGGAGAAAGAAGCTTTCTGAGAAACTTCTTTCTGATCTGTGAGTTCATCTCACAGAGTTACAACCTCTGCCTCAAGAAGCAGTTTGCTAACACTCTTTTCGTGGAATCTGCAAAGTGATATTTGGGAGCCTATTGGGGCCCATGGTAATAAAGGAAATATCCTCACATAATAACTAAAGAGAAGCTTTCTGAGAAACTGCATTGCCAGTGTGAATGCAACCCACAGAGTTACACGTTTCTCTTCAGTGATCAGTTTGTTAGCACAGTTTTCTGGAAATCTGCAATTAGATACTTCATAGCGCAATGAACATTACAGTGACAAAGGAAATATCCACAGATGAAAACTAGAAAGAAGCTTTCTTAGAAACTTCTTGGTGATGTGTGAATTCATCTCACAGAGTTACACTTATGTTTCGTGGAGCAGTCCATTAACACTGTCTTTGAGGAATCTGAGAAGGGCTTCTTTGGATCATACTGAGGCCTACGCTGATAAAGGAAATTTCATCCGTTCAAAACGTGAAAGAAGCTTTCTGAGAAACTTCTTTCTGATCTGTGAGTTCATCTCACAGAGTTACAACCTCTGCCTCAAGAAGCAGTTTGCTAACACTCTTTTCGTGGAATCTGCAAAGTGATATTGGGAGCCTATTGGGGCCCATGGTATAAAGGAAATATCCTCACATAATAACTAAAGAGAAGCTTTCTGAGAAACTGCATTGCCAAGTGTGAATGCAACCCACAGAGTTACACGTTTCTCTTCAGTGATCAGTTTGTTAGCA
>NW_022142804.1:0-331 GCF_007565055.1 Rhinopithecus roxellana | reverse complement strand
AGCTTTCTTAGAAACTTCTTGGTGTGCGAATTCATCTCACAGAGTTACACTTATGTTTCGTGGAGCAGTCCATGAACACTGTCTTTGAGGAATCTGAGAAGGGCTTCTTTGGATCACATTGAGGCCTACGCTGATAAAGGAAATTTCATCCGTTCAAAACGTGAAAGAAGCTTTCTGAGAAACTTCTTTCTGATCTGTGAGTTCATCTCACAGAGTTACAACCTCTGCCTCCAGAAGCAGTTGCTAACACTCTTTTCGTGGAATCTGCAAAGTGATATTTGGGAGCCTATTGGGGCCCATGGTGATAAAGGAAATATCCTCACATAATAAC
>NW_022142803.1:0-12183 GCF_007565055.1 Rhinopithecus roxellana | reverse complement strand
CGGCGATCCGGGCCGGCAGCCGCGGCCACGCCACCCCCCTCGGGGCTGCGGACCCCCATCGCCGGGGGCGGGGGACCCGCCCCCGCGATCCGGGCCGCCAGCCGCCGCCACGCCACGCCCCCCCGGCGGCTGGCGGACCCCCATCGCCGGGGGGCGGGGGACCCGCCCCCCCGCGATCCGGGGCCGCCAGCCGCCGCCCACGCCACGCCCCCCGGCGGCTGGCGGACCCCCATCGCCGGGGGGCGGGGGACCCGCCCCCGCGATCCGGGGCCGCCAGCCGCCGCCACGCCACGCCCCCCGGCGGCTGGCGGACCCCCATCGCCGGGGGGCGGGGGACCGCCCCCCCGCGATCCGGGGCCGCCAGCCGCCGCCACGCCACGCCCCCCGGCGGCTGGCGGACCCCATCGCCGGGGGGCGGGGGACCCGCCCCCCCGCGATCCGGGGCGCCAGCCGCCGCCACGCCACGCCCCCCCGGGGCTGGCGGACCCCCATCGCCGGGGGGGGGGACCCGCCCCGCGATCCGGGGCCGCCAGCCGCCGCCACGCCACGCCCCCCGGCGGCTGGCGGACCCCCATCGCCGGGGGGCGGGGGACCCGCCCCCCCGCGATCCGGGGCCGCCAGCCGCCGCCACGCCACGCCCCCCGGCGGCTGGCGGACCCCCATCGCCGGGGGGCGGGGGACCCGCCCCCCGCGATCCGGGGCCGCCAGCCGCCGCCACGCCACGCCCCCCCGGCGGCTGGCGGACCCCCATCGCCGGGGGGCGGGGGACCCGCCCCCCGTTATCCGGGGCCCCCAGCCGCAGCCACGCCACGCCACGCCCCGCGGCGGCTGGCGGACCCCCATCGCCGGGGGGGGGGGACCCGCCCCCCCGCGATCCGGGGGCCAGCCGCCGCCACGCCACGTCTACATTGGGAATCATATCGCAATCTTCCTCCTGAAGATTAATTACATTATCCCAGGTGTGTGTCTACTCCCAGCAATATTGCCTGTCTATATTCCTTTCTTGGACGGAAATTTGAAGCAATATCATTGGGTGAGTGAACATCTTTTTGATGTTTGAATTAGTAACATCCTCCCCTGGTGCATATCAGCAACAGTCAATTAATTATTAATATTAGTAAATATATTAAATATTAGTACTAATAATCGATATTAATGATCCAATCAACTTCGTAAAAAGTTAGGGTGGATTAAAATGTTAACGATTTGGAATGGGAATTAATATTAATATCACCATGAATATTCAAATAATGATATCCGCCATGAATGTTTCTTAAATCAATGCAAAGTGATGCAGGTAAGAAAATTATGATTAGTAATACGGACAAATAGTATTGTTCATTAACACTAATATTAATAATTAATACTAAGATTGCATAATCAGGTACTTAAAATAATGAAAATTAACAATGGTATCCTATTATTAGTACCATTGAGAATTATTAAAATCGATTATGATGTGTAATAACTATATTATTACTCAGAATACCACAGGCAGTGTCCACCTACCTGTGGGCCCCAAGAGGATGGCACAACACGGCCCCCACGACTGGGAGCCTCCATCGCCGGGCGGCGGTGTACCCGCCCCCCGGCGATCCGGGGCCGGCAGCCGCGGCCACGCCACCCCCATCGGCGGCTGGCGGACCCCCATCGCCGGGGGCGGGGGACCCGCCCCCCCGGAATGCGGGGCCGCCAGCCCCCGCCATCCCCGCCCCCCCGCGATCCGGGACCGCCAGCCGCCGCCACACCACGCCCCCGGGCGGCTGGCGGACCCCCATCGCCGGGGGGCGGGGGACCCGCCCCCCGCGATCCGGGGCGCCAGCCGCCGCCATGCCACGTCTATTTTGGGAATCATATCCCAATCTTCCTCCTGAAGATTAATTACATCATCCCAGGTGGTGTCTACTCCCAGCAATATTGCCTGTCTATATTCCCTTCTTGGACGGAAATTTGAAGCAATATCATTGGGTGAGTGAACATCTTTTGTGATGTTAAGTAGTAACTCCTCCCCCTGGTGGATATCAGCAACAATCAATTAATTATTAATATTAGTAAATATATTAAATATTAATATTAATAATCGACATTAATGATCACAATAAAGTTCGTAAAAAGTTAGGGTGGATTAAAATGTTAACGATTGGGAGTGGTAATTAATTAATATCACCATGAATATTCAAATAATGATATCCGCCATGAATGTTATTTAAATCAATGCAAAGTGAAGCGGGTAAAAATTATGATTAGTAATATGGACTAATAATATTGTTCATTAACACTAATAATAATTAATACTAAGATTGCATAATCAGGTCCTTAAAATAATGAAAATTAACAATGGTATCCTATTATTAGTACCATTGAGAATTATTAAAATCGATTATTGATGTGTAAAAACTATATTATTACTCAGAATACCACAGGCAGTGTCCACCTACCTGAGGGCCCCAAGACAATGCCACATCACGGCTCCCACGACTGGGAGCCTCCATCGCCGGCGGCGGGGTGCCCCCCCCCCGCGATCCGGGACCGCCAGCCGCCGCCACGCCACGCCCCCCGGCGGCTGGCGGACCCCCATCGCCGGGGGGCGGGGGACCCGCCCCACGCGATCCGGGGCCGCCAGCCGCCGCCACGCCACGCCCCCCCGGCGGCTGGCGGACCCCCATCGCCGGGGGGCGGGGGACCCGCCCCCCCGCGATCCGGGGCCGCCAGCCGCCGCCACGCCACGCCCCCCCGGCGGCTTGGGACCCCCATCGCCGGGGGCGGGGGACCCGCCCCCCGCGATCCGGGCCGCCAGCCGCCGCCACGCCACGCCCCCCCGGCGGCTGGCGGACCCCCATCGCCGGGGGCGGGGGGACCCGCCCCCCGCGATCCGGGGCCGCCAGCCGCCGCCACGCCACGCCCCCCGGCGGCTGGCGGACCCCCATCGCCGGGGGCGGGGGACCCGCCCCCCGCGATCCGGGGCCGCCAGCCGCCGCCACGCCACGCCCCCCCGGCGGCTGGCGGACCCCCATGCCGGGGGGCGGGGACCCGCCCCCCCGCGATCCGGGGCCGCCGCCGCACGCCACCCCCCCCGGCGGCTGGCGGACCCCCATCGCCGGGGGGCGGGGGACCCGCCCCCCCGCGATCCGGGGCCGCAGCCGCCGCCACGCCACGCCCCCCCGGCGGCTGGCGGACCCCCATCGCCGGGGGGGGGGACCCGCCCCCGCGATCCGGGGCCGCCAGCCGCCGCCACGCCACGCCCCCGGCGGCTGGCGGACCCCCATCGCCGTGGGGGGGGACCCGCCCCCCCGCGATCCGGTGCCGCCAGCCGCCGCCACGCCACGTCTATATTGAGAATCATATCCCAATCTTCCTCCAGAAGATTAATTACATTATCCCAGGTGTGTGTCTACTCCCAGCAATATTGCCTGTCTATATTCCTTTCTTGGACGGAAATTTGAAGCAATATCATTGGGTGAGTGAAC
Organism: Rhinopithecus roxellana; assembly: GCF_007565055.1. Taxonomy (NCBI): domain Eukaryota; kingdom Metazoa; phylum Chordata; class Mammalia; order Primates; family Cercopithecidae; genus Rhinopithecus; species Rhinopithecus roxellana. The sequence goes on along the minus strand of NW_022142803.1, from coordinate 8,716 downwards.
ATCTTTTTTGATGTTTGAATTAGTAACATCCTCCCCCTGGTGCATATCAGCAACAGTCAATTAATTATTAATATTAGTAAATATATTAAATATTAGTACTAATAATCGATATTAATGATCACAATCAACTTCGTAAAAAGTTAGGGTGGATTAAATGTTAACGATTTGGAATGGGAATTAATATTAATTCACCATGAATATTCAAATATGAGTATCCGCCATGAATGTTTCTTAAATCAATGCAAAGTGATGCAGGTAAGAAAATTATGATTAGTAATACGGACAAATAGTATTGTTCATTAACACTAATATTAATAATTAATACTAAGATTGCATAATCAGGTACTTAAAATAATGAAAATTAACAATGGTATCCTATTAGTACCATTGAGAATTATTAAAATCGATTATTGATGTGTAATAACTATATTATTACTCAGAATACCACAGGCAGTGTCCACCTACCTGTGGGCCCAAGAGGATGGCACAACACGGCCCCCACGACTGGGAGCCTCCATCGCCGGGCGGCGGTGTACCCGCCCCCGGCGATCCGGGGCCGGCAGCCGCGGCCAGCCACCCCCCATCGGCGGCTGGCGGACCCCCATCGCCGGGGGGCGGGGACCCGCCCCCCCGGAATGCGGGGCCGCCAGCCCCCGCCATCCCCCGCCCCCCCGCGATCCGGGGCGCCAGCCGCCGCCATGCCACGTCTATTTTGGGAATCATATCCCAATCTTCCTCCTGAAGATTAATTACATCATCCCAGGTGTGTCTCTACTCCCAGCAATATTGCCTGTCTATTCCCTTCTTGGACGGAAATTTGAAGCAATATCATTGGGTGAGTGAACATCTTTTGTGATGTTTAAGTAGTAACATTCTCCCCCTGGTAGATATCAGCAACAATCAATTAATTATTAATATTAGTAATATTTAAATATTAATATTAATAATCGACATTAATGATCACAATAAAGTTCGTAAAAAGTTGGTTAAAATGTTAACGATTGGGAGTGGTAATTAATATTAATATCACCATGAATATTCAAATAATGATATCCGCCATGAATGTTATTAAATCAATGCAAAGTGAAGCGGGTAAGAAAATTATGATTAGTAATATGGACTAATAATATTGTTCATTAACACTAATAATAATTAATACTAAGATTGCATAATCAGGTCCTTAAAATAATGAAAATTAACAATGGTATCCAATTAGTACCATTGAGAATTATTAAAATCGATTATTGATGTGTAAAAACTATATTATTACTCAGAATACCACAGGCAGTGTCCATCTACCTGAGGGCCCCAAGACAATGCCACATCACGGCTCCCACGACTGGGAGCCTCCATCGCCGGGCGGCGGGGTGCCCGCCCCCCCGACGATGCGTGGCCGCCAGCCGCCGCCACGCCACCCCCGCCGGCGGCTGGCGGACCCCCATCGCCGGGGGGCGGGGGACCCGCCCCCCCGCGATCCGGGGCCGCCAGCGCCGCCACGCCACGCCCCCCCGGCGGCTGGCGGACCCCATCGCCGGGGGGCGGGGACCCGCCCCCCGCGATCCGGGGCCGCCAGCCGCCGCCACGCCACCCCCCGGCGGCTGGCGGACCCCATCGCCGGGGGGCGGGGGACCCGCCCCCCCGCGATCCGGGGCCGCCAGCCGCCGCCACGCCACCCCCCCGGCGCTGGCGGACCCCATCGCCGGGGGGGGGGGACCCGCCCCCCGCGATCCGGGGCCGCCAGCCGCCGCCACGCCACGCCCCCCGGCGGCTGGCGGACCCCATCGCCGGGGGGCGGGGGACCCGCCCCCCCGCGATCCGGGGCCGCCAGCCGCCGCCACGCCACGCCCCCCCGGCGGCTGGCGGACCCCCATCGCCGGGGGGCGGGGGACCCGCCCCCCCGCGATCCGGGGCCGCCAGCCGCCGCCACGCCACGCCCCCCGGCGGCTGGCGGACCCCCATCGCCGGGGGCGGGGACCCGCCCCCCCGCGATCCGGGGCCGCCAGCCGCCGCCACGCCACGCCCCCCCGGCGGCTGGCGGACCCCCATCGCCGGGGGGCGGGGACCCGCCCCCCCGCGATCCGGGGCCGCCAGCCGCCGCCCGCCACGCCCCCCCGGCGGCTGGCGGACCCCCATCGCCGGGGGCGGGGGACCCGCCCCCCCGCGATCCGGGGCCGCCAGCCGCCGCCACGCCACGCCCCCCGGCGGCTGGCGGACCCCCATCGCCGGGGGGGGGGGACCCGCCCCCCCGCGATCCGGGGCCGCCAGCCGCCGCCACGCCACGCCCCCCCGGCGGCTGGCGGACCCCCATCGCCGGGGGGCGGGGGACCCGCCCCCCCGCGATCCGGGGCCGCCAGCCGCCGCCACGCCACGCCCCCCCGGCGGCTGGCGGACCCCCATCGCCGGGGGGCGGGGGACCCGCCCCCCCGCGATCCGGGGCCGCCAGCCGCGCCACGCCACGCCCCCCCGGCGGCTGGCGGACCCCCATCGCCGGGGGGCGGGGGACCCGCCCCCCCGCGATCCGGGGCCGCCAGCCGCCGCCACGCCACGCCCCCCCGGCGGCTGGCGGACCCCCATCGCCGGGGGGCGGGGGACCCGCCCCCCCGCGATCCGGGGCCGCCAGCCGCCGCCACGCCACGCCCCCCCGGCGGCTGGCGGACCCCATCGCCGGGGGGCGGGGGACCCGCCCCCCCGCGATCCGGGGCCGCCAGCCGCCGCCACGCCACGCCCCCCGGCGGCTGGCGGACCCCCATCGCCGGGGGGCGGGGGACCCGCCCCCCCGCGATCCGGGGCCGCCAGCCGCCGCCACGCCACGCCCCCCCGGCGGCTGGCGGACCCCCATCGCCGGGGGCGGGGGACCCGCCCCCCCGCGATCCGGGGCCGCCAGCCGCCGCCACGCCACGTCTATATTGAGAATCATATCCCAATCTTCCTCCAGAAGATTAATTACATTATCCCAGGTGTGTGTCTACTCCCAGCAATATTGCCTGTCTATATTCCTTTCTTGGACGGAAATTTGAAGCAATATCATTGGGTGAGTGAACATCTTTTTGATGTTTGAATTAGTAACATCCTCCCCCTGGTGCATATCAGCAACAGTCAATTAATTATTAATATTAGTAAATATATTAAATATTAGTACTAATAATCGATATTAATGATCACAATCAACTTCGTAAAAAGTTAGGGTGGATTAAAATGTTAACGATTTGGAATGGGAATTAATATTAATATCACCATGAATATTCAAATAATGATATCCGCCATGAATGTTTCTTAAATCAATGCAAAGTGATGCAGGTAAGAAAATTATGATTAGTATACGGACAAATAGTATTGTTCATTAACACTAATATTAATAATTAATACTAAGATTGCATAATCAGGTACTTAAAATAATGAAAATTAACAATGGTATCCTATTATTAGTACCATTGAGAATTATTAAAATCGATTATTGATGTGTAATAACTATATTATTACTCAGAATACCACAGGCAGTGTCCACCTACCTGTGGGCCCCAAGAGGATGGCACAACACGGCCCCCACGACTGGGAGCCTCCATCGCCGGGCGGCGGTGTACCCGCCCCCCGGCGATCCGGGGCCGGCAGCCGCGGCCACGCCACCCCCCATCGGCGGCTGGCGGACCCCCATCGCCGGGGGGCGGGGGACCCGCCCCCCCGGAATGCGGGGCCGCCAGCCCCCGCCATCCCCCGCCCCCCCGCGATCCGGGACCGCCAGCCAGCCGCCACACCACGCCCCCGGGCGGCTGGCGGACCCCCATCGCCGGGGGCGGGGGACCCGCCCCCCCGCGATCCGGGGCGCCAGCCGCCGCCATGCCACGTCTATTTTGGGAATCATATCCCAATCTTCCTCCTGAAGATTAATTACATCATCCCAGGTGGTGTCTACTCCCAGCATATTGCCTGTCTATATTCCCTTCTTGGACGGAAATTTGAAGCAATATCATTGGGTGAGTGAACATCTTTTGTGATGTTTTAAGTAGTAACATCCTCCCCCTGGTGGATATCAGCAACAATCAATTAATTATTAATATTAGTAAATATTAAATATTAATATTAATAATCGACATTAATGATCACAATAAAGTTCGTAAAAAGTTAGGGTGGATTAAAATGTTAACGATTGGGAGTGGTAATTAATATTAATATCACCATGAATATTCAAATAATGATATCCCCATGAATGTTATTTAAATCAATGCAAAGTGAAGCGGGTAAGAAAATTATGATTAGTAATATGGACTAATAATATTGTTCATTAACACTAATAATAATTAATACTAAGATTGCATAATCAGGTCCTTAAAATAATGAAAATTAACAATGGTATCCTATTATTAGTACCATTGAGAATTATTAAAATCGATTATTGATGTGTAAAAACTATATTATTACTCAGAATACCACAGGCAGTGTCCACCTACCTGAGGGCCCCAAGACAATGCCACATCACGGCTCCCACGACTGGGAGCCTCCATCGCCGGGCGGCGGGGTGCCCGCCCCCCCCGACGATGCGTGGCCGCCAGCCGCCGCCACGCACCCCCCGCCGGCGGCTGGCGGACCCCCATCGCGGGGGGCGGGGACCCGCCCCCCGCGATCCGGGGCCGCCAGCCGCCGCCACGCCACGCCCCCCGGCGGCTGCGGACCCCCATCGCCGGGGGGCGGGGACCCGCCCCCCCGCGATCCGGGGCCGCCAGCCGCCGCCACGCCACGCCCCCCCGGCGGCTGGCGGACCCCCATCGCCGGGGGGCGGGGGACCCGCCCCCCGCGATCCGGGCCGCCAGCCGCCGCCACGCCACGCCCCCCCGGCGGCTGGCGGACCCCCATCGCCGGGGGCGGGGGACCCGCCCCCCGCGATCCGGGGCCCCAGCCGCCGCCACGCCACGCCCCCCGGCGGCTGGCGGACCCCCATCGCCGGGGGGCGGGGGACCCGCCCCCCCGCGATCCGGGGCCGCCAGCCGCCGCCACGCCACGCCCCCCCGGCGGCTGGCGGACCCCCATCGCCGGGGGGCGGGGGACCCGCCCCCCGCGATCCGGGGCCGCCAGCCGCCGCCACGCCACGCCCCCCGGCGGCTGGCGGACCCCCATCGCCGGGGGGCGGGGGACCGCCCCCCCGCGATCCGGGGCCGCCAGCCGCCGCCACGCCACGCCCCCCCGGCGGCTGGCGGACCCCATCGCCGGGGGCGGGGGACCCGCCCCCGCGATCCGGGGCCGCCAGCCGCCGCCACGCCACGCCCCCCCGGCGGCTGCGGACCCCCATCGCCGGGGGCGGGGGACCCGCCCCCCCGCTCCGGGCCGCCACCGCCGCCGCCACCCCCCCCGGCGGCTGGCGGACCCCCCCATCGCCCGGGGGGCGGGGGACCCGCCCCCCCGCGATCCGGGGCCGCCAGCCGCCGCCACGAACCCCGGCGGCTGGCGGACCCCCATCGCCGGGGGCGGGGGACCCGCCCCCCGCGATCCGGGGCCGCCAGCCGCCGCCACGCCACGCCCCGGCGGCTGGCGGACCCCCATCGCCGGGGGCGGGGACCCGCCCCCCCGCGATCCGGGGCCGCCAGCCGCCGCCACGCCACGTCTATATTGAGAATCATATCCCAATCTTCCTCCAGAAGATAATTACATTATCCCAGGTGTGTGTCTACTCCCAGCAATATTGCCTGTCTATATTCCTTTCTGGACGGAAATTTGAAGCAATATCATTGGTGAGTGAACATCTTTTTGATGTTTGAATTAGTAACATCCTCCCCTGGTGCATATCAGCAACAGTCAATTAATTATTAATATTAGTAAATATATTAAATATTAGTACTAATAATCGATATTAATGATCACAATCAACTTCGTAAAAAGTTAGGGTGGATTAAAATGTTAACGTTTGGAATGGGAATTAATATTAATCACCATGAATATTCAAATAATGATATCCGCCATGAATGTTTCTTAAATCAATGCAAAGTGATGCAGGTAAGAAAATTATGATTAGTAATACGGACAAATAGTATTGTTCATTAACACTAATATTAATAATTAATACTAAGATTGCATAATCAGGTACTTAAAATAATGAAAATTAACAATGGTATCCTATTATATAGTACCATTGAGAATTATTAAAATCGATTATTGATGTGTAATAACTATATTATTACTCAGAATACCACAGGCAGTGTCCACCTACCTGTGGGCCCCAAGAGGATGGCACAACACGGCCCCCACGACTGGGAGCCTCCATCGCCGGGCGGCGGTGTACCCGCCCCCGGCGATCCGGGGCCGGCAGCCGCGGCCACGCCACCCCATCGCGGCTGGCGGACCCCCATCGCCGGGGGGCGGGGGACCCGCCCCCCCGGAATGCGGGGCCGCCAGCCCCGCCATCCCCCGCCCCCCCGCGATCCGGGACCGCCAGCCGCCGCCACACCACGCCCCGGGCGGCTGGCGGACCCCCATCGCCGGGGGCGGGGGACCCGCCCCCCCGCGATCCGGGGCGCCAGCCGCCGCCATGCCACGTCTATTTTGGGAATCATATCCCAATCTTCCTCCTGAAGATTAATTACATCATCCCAGGTGTGTGTCTACTCCCAGCAATATTGCCTGTCTATATTCCCTTCTTGGACGGAAATTTGAAGCAATATCATTGGGTGAGTGAACATCTTTTGTGATGTTTTAAGTAGTAACATCCTCCCCCTGGTGGATATCAGCAACAATCAATTAATTATTAATATTAGTAAATATATTAAATATTAATATTAATAATCGACATTAATGATCACAATAAAGTTCGTAAAAAGTTAGGGTGGATTAAAATGTTAACGATTGGGAGTGGTAATTAATATTAATATCACCATGAATATTCAAATAATGATATCCGCCATGAATGTATTTAAATCAATGCAAAGTGAAGCGGGTAAGAAAATTATGATTAGTAATATGGACTAATAATATTGTTCATTAACACTAATAATAATTAATACTAAGATTGCATAATCAGGTCCTTAAAATAATGAAAATTAACAATGGTATCCTATTATTAGTACCATTGAGAATTATTAAAATCGATTATTGATGTGTAAAAACTATATTATTACTCAGAATACCACAGGCAGTGTCCACCTACCTGAGGGCCCCAAGACAATGCCACATCACGGCTCCCACGACTGGGAGCCTCCATCGCCGGGCGGCGGGGTGCCGCCCCCGCGATCCGGGCCGCCAGCCGCCGCCACGCCACCCCCCCCGGCGGCTGGCGGACCCCCATCGCCGGGGGCGGGGGACCCGCCCCCCGCGATCCGGGGCCGCCAGCCGCCGCCACGCCACGCCCCGGCGGCTGGCGGACCCCCATCGCCGGGGGCGGGGGACCCGCCCCCCCGCGATCCGGGGCCGCCAGCCGCCGCCACGCCACGCCCCCCGGCGGCTTGCGGACCCCCATCGCCGGGGGCGGGGGACCCGCCCCCCCGCGATCCGGGGCCAGCCGCCGCGCACGCCACGCCCCCCCGGCGGCTGGCGGACCCCCATCGCCGGGGGGCGGGGGACCCGCCCCCCCGCGATCCGGGGCCGCCAGCCGCCGCCACGCCACGCCCCCCCGGCGGCTGGCGGACCCCATCGCCGGGGGGCGGGGACCCGCCCCCCCGCGATCCGGGGCCGCCAGCCGCCGCCACGCCACGCCCCCCCGGGCTGGCGGACCCCCATCGCCGGGGGCGGGGGACCCGCCCCCCCGCGATCCGGGGCCGCCAGCCGCCGCCACGCCACGCCCCCCCGGCGGCTGGCGGACCCCCATCGCCGGGGCGGGGGACCCGCCCCCCCGCGATCCGGGGCCGCAGCCGCCGCCACGCCACGCCCCCCCGGCGGCTGGCGGACCCCCATCGCCGGGGGGGGGGGACCCGCCCCCCCGCGATCCGGGGCCGCCAGCCGCCGCCACGCCACGCCCCCCCGGCGGGGCGGACCCCCATCGCGTGGGGGGGGGACCCGCCCCCCCGCGATCCGGGTGCCGCCAGCCGCCGCCACGCCACGTCTATATTGAGAATCATATCCCAATCTTCCTCCAGAAGATTAATTACATTATCCCAGGTGGTGTCTTACTCCCAGCAATATTGCCTGTCTATATTCCTTTCTTGGAGGAAATTTGAAGCAATATCATTGGGTGAGTGAACATCTTTTTTGATGTTTGTGATTAGTAACATCCTCCCCCTGGTGCATATCAGCAACAGTCAATTATTATTAATATTTAAATATATTAAATATTAGTACTAATAGATATTAATGATCACAATCAACTTCGTAAAAAGTTAGGGTGGATTAAAATGTTAACGATTTGGAATGGGAATTAATATTAATATCACCATGAATATTCAAATAATGATATCCGCCATGAATGTTTCTTAAATCAATGCAAAGTGATGCAGGTAAGAAAATTATGATTAGTAATACGGACAAATAGTATTGTTCATTAACACTAATAATAATTAATACTAAGATTGCATAATCAGGTCCTTAAAATAATGAAAATTAACAATGGTATCCTATTATTAGTACCATTGAGAATTATTAAAATCGATTATTGATGTGTAAAACTAACTATATATTACTCAGAATACCACAGGCAGTGTCCACCTACCTGAGGGCCCCAAGACAATGCCACATCACGGCTCCCACGACTGGGAGCCTCCATCGCCGGGCGGCGGGGTGCCGCCCCCCGACGATGCGTGGC
>NW_022142802.1:0-22154 GCF_007565055.1 Rhinopithecus roxellana | reverse complement strand
TTTCTAAAAAGTATTAGATGATTGTATTCATCTCTGCTTGTGTACTTTTTCCAAGCTCAGATGAAAAAAAAAAAAAAAAAAAAAAAAGAACACCATTATCCGATAAAGGTGTGACAATTCAAAATGCTGCCCACCCTTGGACAGGCAGAGAAGTACACCAGAAAGGACATGGGTGCTGATGTCAGACACAGCTTGGGAGACTGTCCCAGATCCACCACTTCCTTAGTGCATGACTTTCAGCAAGTTACTTAGTCTCTTTTAGCCTTAGTTTCTCCATTTGTGAAATGGGGATAAGGTCCCCTTCTACGTCATTGCCTCCTCATGATTTGGCAGAGGCCGATTTTCACATCATCGCCCTGGCCAATTAGTGTGCAAAGCTGCTGTGATCCTAGGCAATGCATGCACAGTGAGGAGGTAATACTGACAACTGACATCAACGGCAAGCAAGAGGTAATACCAGTTTTAGTAACTGTATGCATTTGAGGTCATTTATTTAATCTTCAAATTATGTTTACAATTTCTGTGCATTCTTTCATGCAAAATTTCTAGACAATTTCTACATAAAATGTATTGTCCATTATTTAATTTTCTCAAATCATATATTATGGGATTTTAAGAGTTAAACAGCCATACCATTTGGTAATTACATTACTAAATAATGTAACAGTAATTCGCATTCCATGAAAACAGAAATCATTTGGTTCTGAAAACCTCCCATCCCCACCACACACACCTACTTCTCCTGCTGGCTCCCTGCAACAACTACCTTCAACGCTTATCTGCTTCTCCTAGTGCTTACCAAGATATTTGCAAACCGTAGACTTATTCTGATTGTGACATGTTTCAAAATGGCCACAAATGAGACTTCCACTTTCAGCTCTACGTGTAAATAGACAAATGACCAATCCCACCCTTACAACAAGAAAACACTGGAAAACAGATTCAGGTATCTTTTGGACTCATCAGAGAACCGAGAGGGGACAGCAGAACACCACCCTGGAGTCCTGAGAGACTGTCAAATCCAGTGTCACGGCTGAGATCTGCTTACCTGAATCAGCAGCTTCTGTAGACAGAAGCCTGTAGGAGTGCTTCAGTAGTAAATACGATGAAGTGCTTGAGGCTGTGTGTGGACTAGCGTTAGTGTGAGAATACGCTGGGAGCTGCAGTCTCAGGGGCATCCACATGTTCATAGCCTTTGGCTCGAGACATGGGTTTTCACGGTGAAGATCTGAAAAAGATGCGGTGGTTTTTCTGGCTGGGAGAGAGGAAGAGTAATCATTGTCAAATACTCCCAGTGCCTTCTCCAAGACGAAGGCCCACTCTTCAGAGCAAGAGACTTGACCAAAGCCTTATCTTAGGTGCAGGAAGGGTATTCCTCTAACCTCTGCCCCTCCAGGCTTCTAGTGTCACCGGTGGGGGAAAAAAAAATCAAGAGGGCTCAAGTGTGTAAAAGTATTATTTGGGAATGCTGAAGCCAGGGAAAGGACCGAGGACATGGGGAAAGGGTAATACCACTGGAGAAACACTTGTCAAGGTCACAGCCCAGAGACACAGTCCCACTGAAAGACGGAGATCCAGTCATAAAGCTGTGGAATGCTTTCCCGCCCCTACACCTTACCACCACTACAACCAGGCTCCAGGGAAATAACGGCCGGTTACAGCTCAATGTGCTGCGAGACACAGGCTCTCCCTGAGCAGGAGCACTCTGTGAGGCCCAGATTCAAGCAGGAGGACAAAGGGAGAGAGAGATGGGAATTCTGAGAAAGATTAAAAGGAAATGCTAGAAATCAAAAACACTAACAGAAATGACGAATGTCTCCCAGAAGCTCATCAGTAGAGTCAGCACAACCAAGGTAAGAATTGGAAAGCATGCAGCAAGGTCAGAGGGCAACAGACACTTTCCAAAATGGAATGCAAAGAGGAAAAAGAGGGGAAGAAATGGAATTGAACATCTTACTGTGTGAAAATTGGAAAAGGTTCGACCTATTAATCTGAATCCCAGACACAGAAAGAAGACGGAGAGAACAGAGCAGCATAAACATTGGAAGCAATAAGGGCCTAATGCTGTCAAAATTAATAACAGACACCAAAGCACAGAGTCAGGAATCTCTCAGCATAAATCAAGCAGCATATATACCAAATACACACACACACACACACACACACACACACACACACACACACCACAAACTCATGTCTAGACATATTGAAACTGCAGAAAACTAAAGAGGAAGAGCAAGTCTGAAAACCTCAATAACAACACCTTACTGGTAGAGGAACATGGAAGAGAATTATGGCCAACTTCTCGTCAGAACCCATGAAAAAAGAAGAGTGTAGACTGAAATATTAAAGTGTTGAGTGAAGAAAAATATCACCTAGCTAGAATTGTATGCCCTGCAAAATTATCATTAACAACTGAACAGGAAACAAAGACTTTCTCAGACAAATTAAAATCAAGCAAATTAACCTTCAGAAACTCTGCTCTGAGAGAAATGTTAAACAGAAGGAAAAATAACATAGATGAGACGCTTGAATCTACACAAAGGCAGGGCCAGAATCAGTGAAGGAACAAGTGGAGGTAAAATCACACCTTTTCTGTTGCTTATTCTTGCAAGGTCTAAAGGAATACGGTTTGTTTAAAATAATAGTGACAATGTATTTGGTGACTATATAGCATATGGATAAGTTCATGAGGGGTTAACTGGGAATTCTGTCGGGTTAGGTACCTGCACTGCACACTAAGTGATGTACCATTACTAGACGGTGGACTGGGCTAGGTAAATATGTATATTGTAAAGCCTAGGGCAAAAAGCAGTTCTAAAAGCCATATGATCCATATGCTAAGAGAGGCTACCAATGCTCAGGTAAAACCTGAAGAGACAATAACATAAAGAAAGAGGGACTTTTTACTTACAGGGGATACAGTTATCTATGCAGAAAACTCCAAAGAACTGCAACAAACTGCTGAATCAATAAACGAGGTTTTCAAGGTCACAGGACACAATCAATATATTGATGACGACTGTTTAGCTGTATGTGACCAGTGAACAATGAGAATTTGATTTTTTAAGTTGCCCTTTACAACACCAACTCTACCTATTAAGTACTTAGGTCTAAATCTAAATGTCAGGCATAGGATCTCCTTGCAGAGACTACAAATATTGATGAGAAAAACAAAAAACAAATAAACAAACAAACAAAAAAACAAAGATCTGAATAAGTGGAGAGAGATGTCACTATATGGACTGGAAGATTCGTAATTGTTAGAAGATTTCAAATCCTCCACGACTGATTTATTGTAACATCGGAATCCCAATCAAAATTACAGCAATCACGTTGCAGATATCAACATATTGACTCAAAATTTCGTATTGAAGCACAAATGTGCTAGAAAAGAAAAGCCATTCTAAAAAAAGAGAACGGAGTTGCAAAAGTCATAAGATGCGATTCTAAGACCTACTATAAAACTACAGTAATCGAGACAGGGTGGCATGTACTAAGAATACACACACAGTTCAATGCAACAGAGCAGCAAGCCCAGTAATCGAACTGCAGAAATATTTCTCAACTGATCCTTGACGAAGGCACGAGCACAATACAATGGGAAAAGGATAGTCTTTTCAATAAGTGGTGGTGGGAGATTTCGGGTCCATGTGGAAAAAACATTAACCTAGACCAAGAACTCACACTTTAACGAAAATTAACTCAAAAAGGGCCAAAGTCCCGTATGTAAAACTCAAAATATAAAACACAGGAATATAAAAATATGAAATATACGCCAGGCGCAGTGGCTCACGCCTGTAATCCCAGCACTTTGGGAGGCCGAGGCAGGTGGATCACGAGGTCAAGCGTTCGAGACCAGCCTGGCCAACATAGTGAAACCCCGTCTCTACTAAAAATACAAAAAAAAAAAAAAAAAAAAAAAAAATTAGCCGGGCGTGGTGGCAGACGCCTGTAGTCCCAGCTTCTCGGGAGACTGAGGCAGGAGAATCGCTTGAACCTGGGAGTCAGAGGTTGCAGTGAGCCGAGATCGTGCCACTGCACTCCAGCCTGTACGATAGTACGAGACTCTGTCTCAAAACAAAACAAAACAAACAAACTATATTATATGTAAAGAAATATAGAAATGTAAAACACAGGGAAGAAACACAGGAAAAACATCAACATGTCTTTCTGTTTCCTGATGGGGTTTTAGTCACAAACCCTACCACAGAGTCCATGAACAAAAAGCAATAATTTGGAGTTTATTAAAACTTAAAACTTCTGCTGTGTGGAAGACATTACTGTTAAGGAAGAAAGACAACCTAAGGACTGAAAGAAAATATTTTCAAAGAGGTATTTGAGAAAAGACTTGATTCCAAATATTCAAAGGACTGTTGACATTCAAAGACCAAACAACCACAAATAACCCAGTTTAAAAATGAGCTAAAGGTCTGAGCAGACACCTCACCAAAGATTTGGAAGCGATAAATGAGCATGTGAAAGAATGTTTACTGTTATTTGGCATTGATAGATAAATGCAAATTCAAATAATAATTACATGACACTACACATCTAGCAGAATGGCTAAGACCCCCAAACTGACAAACCAACTGCTGCCAAGGATGCAGAGCAACAGGAACGTCCATTCATGTAAAGTGGGAAGTCTCTATCTTCCAGCAAATTTGGAAGGCAGTCCGCTTGGTTCTTAACGAGGCTCAACAGTCTTGCCACAGTGTCCAGCATTCTCGCTATTAAGTATCTGCCCAGTTTGCTTCAAAACATATGTGTTGTCAAACAAAATACAAATCCAGGATTAGTAAGGAGAAACTTTATTCAAAAGGGTGAGTAGAAGGAGGCAAGGTGTGTGGAGGGGACTTTCGCAGGAGGACATGAGTAGGTAAAGCACAGGTAATGCTTTAGGGCAGTGAAACTATCGTGTGCGTTATAGACGGAATGTTTCCTTCCCGCCCAAATTCACGTGTTGAAGCCCCGACTCCCAGTGTGATGGTATTTGCAAGTAAGGCCTCTGGGAGGTAATGGGGTTTGAGGTTATGAGGCCATGAGGGTGGAGTCTTTATGATGGGGTTCGTGTCCTCCGAAGAAGAGGAAATAAAAATAGCTCTCTCTGTGTGAGGACATCATTACGGAGGTAGGGAACTATCAGGCTGAAATGCAGCATGTGACAAAAGGTTCTAACCTTACCAACGGGTGAAAAGCTTCACTGAAGGCTGTGAAGTACAAAGTGCTGATGTAAGCAACTCTGAAAATGAAAGAAGTGTGTAAGGCTAAAGACAAAGGAAATTGTACATATGCAGCATACTCGACTAGACAAACCTGTTGCGGGTATGGACACAGGTTGAAAAATCTGATACCGTTCTCCATGTATACTGGAGCTGAACAATTAGGAAATGGATGGTGGAGGGTGAGAGGCAGGTTTTTCACTGCTGGAGAGGGGAGGTGCAGATCGTAATGTGGTGGGGGCAAGAATGATTCGTGCTGCAATGGAATAGAGTTGCAGACATGGGTAGGAACTCATAGTCAGCTTATTATAGATCCTCATGGTCACGTATCAAAATATTTATAGAAATATGTATATATATATATATACGGGTTAGTATACATACATATGTATTTCCTCTCTGTTTCGGCAGAGAGGGTCTAGAAACCACTAGACTCTGGCAGGTACGAGCACACCTACTTGCCAGACGTTGGTCTCTGATACCATTTTCTAATAAAAGGAAACAGAGATCCTTGGAGAATTGGCTGATCCTAGGAGCTAGGAAATAGGCCAGACAAGTCTAGAACGTATGCAAGACAGAAATGTGCAGGATGAGCCACAAAGCAAGGAATTACACAAATGGAACCGCAAATAATGGGAGCATACCAACGGGACCTAGGGGTGAACTGAACATGCCCCCAGTGGCCACAACTGCAAAAGTGATAACAATAAAAAAGAAATAGCAAAGTATTGGATTATAATCTAAAGTATCAAGTAAGTATCCATGAAAGTATCATGATATACATAAACGATTGAATAACGAAATCAATGCAGGAGCATAGACAGCTGTGCCGTGAAGGAGAATTCCAAAGAATGTATGTAGATACTCTGCCTCAAAGAAAGGATTTATAACTTAGCACCAGTTAGGTGTGAACTTGGCTTAATGACTTCCTTCCAAAGAGTAGCATGTGGACAGGGGTTAAAAGAGTAACTTTTCATGGGAGCACCCTGTCCAACACTGCTTCTGCCAGGTGACCAAGGTCAACTTACACAATCAAAACTGATGTTGATATTATGTACCCTTGATGCGATCAGACGAAAACAGCTCTTTACCTTTGTGGTGATTCTCCGGTAGCTCACAACATCAGTCCAATCATGAGATAAGCATTAGAAAAATTGAGTTGAAAAATTCTAGGGAGGCTGGAGCAGGCGGATCACTTGAGTCTAGGAGTTCGAGACCAGCCTGGCAACATGGCAAAACCTTGTCTCTACAAAACACACACACACACACACATACACACATCACAAATTAGACAGGCATGTTGGTGCATGCCTGTAGTCCCATGTGCTATGGGAGGCTGAAGGAGGAGGATGGTTTGAACCTGGGATGTGGCGGTTGCAGTGAGCTGAGATCCCACCATTGCCGTTGCATACTCCAGCCTGGGTGACAAAGCAGGGAACCCTGTCTCAAAAAAAAAAAAAAAAAAAAAAAAAGAAAAAGAGAAAGGGAAAAAAAAAGACATTCTAGAAAATACCTCACTAGTAACCCCTGAAAACTCTCAAGGTCATGGAAACAAGTAAAGTCTGAGAAGTTGTCCCAGCCTATGATGATTAAATGTAGTGTGGTAGGCTGCATGGTACCTTGGTACAGGGGGGAAAAAAAAAAGATATTAGGTAGGAAGTAGGAAACCTGGAATAAAGTGTGGAATTTAGTTTTTTCTGCCTCTCAAATACCACCAGCAGGGAACAGTTGGGGCTGCTGTGTCGGCAGATAAGCCAAACACACAAAAATAGCATCGCAAATGCTCTGAAAATAAACTTTTAAAAAATCCCGGAACCCAAAAATGGACACCAGAATCTACATGCTAAACCTAAAGAAAGTAGCTGACTTCTAACATCAAATAGTTGTCTCATGTCCAGAGACTCCTAAAGTAAAAAGCAAAATACATTGTATGCGGTAGAGCAGAGCCCACCATGTCAAGAACCAGGAATAACACAACTTGAATGAGGAAATACAATCTAGTGGTACCAACATAGAGACGATGCACACGTTGCCATTATCTGACAAACGTTTTACAGCAACCATCACAAAAATGCTTCATTATGTCATTGCAAATAGTCTGGAACCAGACTAGAAAATGGAAAATCTCAGCGATGAGTAGAAGACGTATAAAAAAGAAATGACGGCACAGAAAACGAAAACAGTAACAGAATTTGGAAACATTGCTGGATGCACTCCGTAAGAGACCTGTGATGACAAAAGATACCATCATCGTAATGGAGGCCCAATCAATAAGACTGACGGCCGGGCGCGGTGGCTCACGCCTGTAATTCCAGCACTTTGGGAGGCCGAGGCAGGCAGATCACCGCGGGCCAACGTGGGGAAACCCCGTCCCTACTAAAAATACAAAAATTAGCTTGGGTGGTGGCGGGCGCCTGCAATCCAGCTACTTGGGAGGCTGAGGCAGGAGAATCGTTTGAACCCGGGAGGCAGAGGTTGCAGTGAACGGAGATTGTGCCATTGCTCTCCAACCTGGATGACAGAGAGAGATTCTTCCTCAAAAACAAAACAAACAAACAGAAAATAGGATTGACTACGCCTGAGCGAGAGAGAGAGGTCATGGAATGATTAAAAGCTGAATGGATCCTCAGTAATTTAGGACAATAACGAAGTTCCAATATCCGTACGACTGGAGTATCAAAAGTAGAGAGTGGACTGAAAGAGTAATATAAGAAAAGAAGGCTGAAAATATCCAAATTTTAATGAAAACCATAAGCCCATAGATTCTGGAAATGAGCAAACTTCAGATAAGAAAACCACAAAGCAATTCACACCAACACACACAGCATAGTCAGTTTTTGAAGCTGATAACATCACTGAAAGCAGCAAGACCGAAGTGGTTCATTGATTATAGGAGAACACCAGTTTTAATGAGGGCAAATGTCTCCTCTGACCAGTGGGGGTCATTAGGAAGTGTCCTGAAAAGTTTCAGGTGTTTGAACAAAAGTCCTGTCAGCTGTGAATTCTGTATCCAGTGATACCATCCTTCATGGATGAAGGGGAAATCGAGACATTCTCAGGTTAAAGAAAGCATTTTTGTCACGAGCAGACTCACGGTGAAAGAATGGCTAGAGCAGGTGCTCCAAACAAAAGAGGAAAGAATGAAAGATGGCCTCCGGAAAGTATCTATCAGAAAGGAGTCAAGACCAGTGGAAAAAACACCCTTAGGGGACAAACATTAAGCCACCGTTTCCTTGTGAATTGTGGAAGTCATGTTTGATGATTAAAGCAAAAAATATGAAACCATCCAATACTCCAGACATCGTTGTCTATAAGCAGAAAGGCAGAGGGGCTAAAAGGGGCTGATGCTTTACACTTCAATGGAAGTGATGAGAACTGGATACCAGGAGCCTGTGGTAAGTCACATATGCACATGAAAATCCCAGAGCAACCACTGAGACAATTTTACAAAACAAAGCACTCGAAAACACTTTCAGAAATCAAGATAAATCCTGCAAAGTGTGCACGTAAGCCACAGAAGGGCAAAAAAAAAAAAAAAAAAAAAAAAAAAAAAAAAAAAAAAAAAAAAAGGGAGTCTCGGTTAGCCAAGACACGGAGGAAACAAAAGAAAACAAACAGTAAGTCTGTGGACTTAAACACTAGCCCAGCGATCATGGCAATGAACTAAAAACATGTATGAAAAGGTAGATATTGGCAGAGTCAGTGAGAAACACAGTCTGACTATCCCATGTTTATATGAAACTCAGTTCCGCTTTGGTTGCCCTGGGTAAATGAAAAGGATACAACGGGTGGGAAAAGTCACATCAGGTAAACATTAATTAAAACAGCAGAAGTAGGTATGTCAACATTAGGTAAAGAGGACTTGATCGCATCGAAAATTACGAGAGAGAAAAATAAAACACTACACCCGAAAAAAAGAATCAAGCCCCCAAGAAGACTTCAGAGGAGTCTTTCCGTGCCCCTCCCACACGCCCCTCCAATTACAGTGTGTGGGCGTTCCTCTCTGTTCCCAGAGCCCCTGGTTCTTATTTCTGTCAGAGCAAAGTGTCCCAAGGCGTTGGGGGCTGTATTTGCATACACCTGATCCTAAATGAATGTGAGTACTTTGGAAAGCCTGATGCATCTCCACATCCCAGCGCCCAGGCGGGGTATCTGGTGCCCTGCAGGTGTTGTTGAATGCCTCATGACTGCCTTTCAGGTCAGGGAAGGCTGTTGTGATAGGGTCAAGGGAAGGGTCTCTTTACATCGCATTCAACAAGGGGCCAATCCTACTGGCGCAGGCAAGGAGGCTGCTCAGCGACTGACCGGGAAATGAGGGTGGGGGGTGGGCCACGCGCTCCGGAGGCGGCAGGCGCCATGGGCAGAGTGAGGAACCGGGCCACCCGCTCAGCCGCGGAGGCGAAAGAGGCCCGCGGATCCTCCCGCCGGCTGCGCGGCCATCGCGGTCACGGGCGCCAGCCGCGCGCAGTGCCCCCGGGTCCAAGTCGGGGTCGGGAGCCACGCGGCGGCCAAGAGGTGGTTGGATAGGTGGCGACTGAAAGCGCCGCTGTCGGCGGGTCCGGAAGGCGGGCCCCAGAGACCGGCTGCCCTCCGCGCCATCCCCGGATCCGCCGGGACCCGCCCCGTCCCCCAAGGAGCTGGACCTGGGCGCACAGCGGGAGCGCTGGGAGACGTTCAGGAAGCTGCGGGGCCTCAGACTGCGAGGGCGCCGCCAAGGTCCTGCTGGACACCTTCGAGTACCTGGGCCTCGTGCATCACACCGGGGGCTGCCACTGCGGCGCGGTCCGCTTTGCGGTCTGGGCCCCGGCAGATCTGCGCGTGGTGGATTGCAGCTGCGGCTGTGCAGGAAGAAGCAGCACCGCCACTTCCTCGTCCCGGCCTCGACGCTTCACGCTGCTCCAGGGCGCGGACAGCATCGTCACCCTATCGGTCCGACACGCACCCGGCGCTGCCACAGCTTCTGCAGCAGGTAGCGGGGTGCAGAGTTTTCCAACGCAGCTGTCTCTGGTCCCCGCGTGTACGGAGTCGCCCCGCACTGCCTGGACGAGGGCACCGTGCGCAGCGTGGTCATCGAGGAGGTCGGCGTGGCCGACCCGGGGGAGGAGGCCGCCGAGGAGCCCAAGGCCATCCACAAGACGTCCTCCCAGTCAGCCCCTGCCTGTCCCCGCGAACAGGAGCAGTGATTGGGGCCGCAAGCCCGCCCGAAACCGGCCCGGGCGGCCCTGCGGGGAGCGTCCGAGTACCTGCACGATCACATGCTGTGAAAGAGGTGTTTCTGGCCTGGTCAAACCGTGGATTCCCTTCCAGTATTTGCCCTTCCTCTCCACTAGTTTCGGCGAACTCGCTTACGATCCAAATCTTGAAACACCTTGTCTGTGTAGCACAACGTTAATCTTGCAATTCGATAAGCAAGAAGAGTGTCTCTGATTTTTCAAGCCATCCATTGTATCTCTTGCTATTACTGTTCTGCTACAGTTGTCACAAATCACCTGCAGATGATTCCTGTGTACTGTACGTTCCTGGTGCTATTGTGAACAGGCTTGTTGTTTTCAGCGCTTTGCGTCTGGTGTTAGGACGGCGACACACAAACAGTTTGTAAACATGTACTAGGACGTCTTCCATTGGTTATGGTGTGCGTGCGCTCCCGCACCTGTGAGTTTTAGGTAGACGTCATATTTTCACTACTTAGATTCGAGTTATGCTATTTCCTGTTTTTTTAATGATATATTTCAAGATTTGGTCGTGTTACATACCTCATTACTCTTAATCACCAAAAGCTGTTACTATTTTGCTTGTTTGTGTTTGGAAAGTGTCTCTGGGTAAGGAGATGGGGATACAGGAATGAGAAAGACACTGTCCACACAGGAATGAGAAAGACATCCGTGCATTGTATGCCCTCTTTAATCTTTTGAAATACCTGTCTTGTACATGTGTTAAGTATGTAGAAATCAGTAAATACCTTCTAGGAAACGATGTGTGTTGGTTTGTGACTGTAATGTCCGGCTTGGCTATGGCAAGGCTTGGCTCTTGAAAGTACTTGGTCTCAGATTATTTGAGAAGGTGGTGCTGACTCTGGCTTTTGTAGTAGAGACAACTTCCCCAGGGTCCCCTACATTTCTGATGAGGGGAATTAGCAGAGGGTTTACACACTCGGCCTCTGGGGACACACTACCTGTCTTTGAATCCTGGACCTGCTGCCTACTCGCTATATAACCGGTATGGAGTAGATTAAACCCGATTCCTCAACTTGCTCTCTCCTCAAGAATGTTAACAGCTAACAGAGTGTTTGTTCTCAGGGTAAACACAGTGCCTTGCCTTGACTACCTGATCCATGAATGCTTGTTTTCTCCATTTCAGGCCCCCAAAAACTCTTCCTATCAAGGCACCCAGACAATATGAAACTGCATTGTTTAGGGGCGTCCATACACATGAGAAAACCATGAAGAATCGGCAGTGAAATAATCTAAGCCAGCATCAGGTTAAGGTTTAACTCTATGGAAGAGGAACAGCTTTGAGTGGGGGGTGTGTCCTGCATTCCTGTTCCTCTTGCTATGTAACAAATGGCCCCACAGTGAGTCCATAAAATCACCGCCATTGTATCATATGCATGGAATTTCAGAGGCAGGAATTCAGAAAGGGCACAGTGGACATGGCTTGCCTTGCATGGTCTGGGACCTCAGCGGCAGAGGCCTGACTGGCTGGGGACTGGAACCATCTGAAGGCTCATTCACTGACATCCCTGGTGCCTGCATAGAGAGGAGTGGAAGACTAGGCCTGGCGAGTGGAGGGCCTCCGTGTTACCACTCTATGGCCTTTGGCTTCCTCACAGCAGGGTGGGCCTCCCAGTAGTCAGGCTTCCGACCTCATGACTCGGGCTCCAAGTAGCACTCTTCCGTATCCAAGGTGAATGTTGCCTCACCTCTCACAGGCAAGACTCAGAAGTCATGTTGAGTCAACTGTGTCATACTCTGTTGATTAGAGGTGAGTCACAGTCTTTTCAGATTCAGGCGTGGGAGGGAGATTAAATCGAAGGTCTCGATATGAACGGGGCAACTTTTATCACAGTACGAGAGATGGGAGATATTCTTGTGGCCATACAGTCTGGCACAGTGGGCTCCTAGGGAGCTGGTTATGTTTCATTCGGTTCTCCCACATGGTGGCCACTCAGATGTGCTTAACGGGTCACATATTGTTTGCGTACAGCTGTGTGTGATTGAAGACATAAGAAGGAAACAAAATAGGTGACTGACTCCTATCTCTGAGCAAGACCAAGAGCAGACTAAATGAATGACTGGAGGTACGGAGGGAAGACGACAGTCAGAAGGGGGCTGGCTGCTTAGTCCTGGAGCCGACCTTGGCCATGCCCACGCAAACCCAGTCCAGGGTAGAAGTCTTATTGTCTTCGGGACCGTAGGTATTTCTGACCCCACCAGAAATAGTTAACTTCCTGCTGGTTGCATATGCTGGACTGCCTTAGCCCCATGCCACTGTCTGACCCTTCCTCTATCCTTTCTAAGCCCTTTGTTCACTTGTTCATCCATTCCACAAGCATTTACAGCGGGTTTGGAATGTGTCAAACAGAATGTGAGAAGGACTTAAGGCTAGGGACAAAAGGTGGAGTTGGGTAAAGATGCTCAAGCGAGGTTCTTAGAATGTAGCTCAGTTCTTCCATAGAATACCATAGGGAAGGAAATGGAAAACACCCCCCTCTCAGTAGAATGGAAGAGCGCATCTGGCACCGGATCCACAAAGGCCGCTTGTTTGTATGCTGGCTCTTCAGATGACATCTTAGGACGAACTCCAGACTAGAAGGTGAATTTCCTTTCTGACAAGTGTCAAGGGAAGACTTGGAAATGTGTTTAAAAAGGAAAATTCCCATGATGAAACCAAATGGAAGACAATATCACTGGTCATAAAATATAACTAGAAATAGATGTAATGAAAATGTTTATTATTATACATAATTTCTATTATTTTGTTCTATTTTTTGAGACAGATATTCGCTCTGGTGCCCAGGCTGGAGTGCAGTGGCTCGATCTTGGCTCACTACAGCCTCCACCTCCCCTGCTCAACTGATCCTTTCACCTCAGCCTCCCAAGCAGCTGGGATTACAGGCACGTGCCACCACAGCCCGCTAATCTCTTGTTGTATTTGTAGAGATGGGGTTTCGCCATGTGAACCAGGCTGATCTTGAACTCCTTAGCTCAAGCTTCCCAACTGCCTCACTTCCCAGAGTGCTGAGATACAGGTGTGATACATAATTTGTACATGTACCTTTGAAAATGAAAAATATGAAATAGACCTAAGCACCCTCTCTCTCTCTAACAAATACTTCACGTGTGTTCCTTTATTTACTTCTCACTAAAATCTTTCAGAACTCCTATTGTTAATCTCAATTGGTGGAGGGAGAAACTGAGACGCTGATAATGGAAGGACCAAGCCCATGGATGCCAAGGGGGCAGGTGGCAGGGAGAAGTTGGAAAGCCAGGGTGATTGGACACCATGGTCAGTAAGGACTGGGGAAAAAGTAGCTCTCAGGCACTTCTGCCCCATTCATCCTGGCCCCTTTCTGTTTTCATGGATCCAATTCTCTACGCATCTCACCCTATCTCCACCTCACATCAAAGGCAGCTCTTCATCCCTGGCCGAGATCCTTTGGCCAGCTGCCCAGTGCACGCCACCATGATACGGGCCTCCTGTAAAAATCTGAAACGACCGTAGATTAGATGCTCTGCTATTTCGTGAGCCCCCACGTTGTTTGTTTATGTACCAATATACTTGTGTCTATGGCCACAAACGACCTGCATATCACAGTTTAGAAAACACTTATTTTGAGGACAGAGGCTTTGAACGGACATCCACCTGGGCTTGTGTCCCAACTCTGCTACTTGTTCCTGCCTGGAATGGCAACAAGTTTTAAAAGTTGCCTTCACCTTCTCTGTGAGGCTTCAATGAGAGCATGCACATGAAAGAACGATGGAGCTTAGCCTATATAAGCACTTACTACGTATGAGCCCTTTTTATTCGTCCTGTTGTTGTTTGAGCAAAATTCCAAATGCAGCTTTTATCTTAACTGCACACAGCCTGAGGTGTAGGCAGTACTTCCAGGACCGCTCTCTCAGGAGCCATCATCCACACTTCTTTGATGTAAAAACTGAGCATAAAGCAATTCAGTTACAAAAGGTAGGGGGAGGGAAGAACATAGGCCTTCTGGTTCCTTATTAAGTTACAACTTGCCCTAGACCCTGTCATCTCCCAGTGTATGGTGTGAGGAACAGAGATAGCCTTTTCCGTTCAAAACTGTGTGACGGGGGCATGGGTCAGCAAAGTACAGGGTCCTGCAGGAGCACAGCGATAGGGCACCCTTTGTCAGACAAGTCAGTACACCGTTTCTGGGCCTTGGTTTCCTCATCTGTACAACGGCGACAGAACTACGTATATCTTAATTTACTGAGGATTTTAAGTGAAGTGCTGGAAGGAGAATATGGAGCTCCATGCCCTGATGCGTCAAATGGCCAAGAAATGTCACCCGCTGTTCCTAATATGACTTATGTTATTATACCCCGATATTTGGACCAAAGGGACCTAGACCTTATCACTTTTGCCTGGGACTCTGCAGTAAATGCCTCAATGAGTTACCCTGATAACTTCCCCTCCTCCATTATGACCAGGATCAAGGTTTTTCCGGGAATGGCACCACAATTTCTGTGACTCCACCACAATTCCTGAGACTTGACTCTGAGCCACTATCACAGTCTGCATGCTCTTCCCAATGTGAGGTGTGCGGTTGGTGGGGTTGATGCCATCACTGTCTCTCACTTAAATAGTAGACTTGAAGTGAGTGAAGGTCGTTCTCATGGGTCAGGCTGTAAAACATGTAAGCAACAGTGAATTCGGACCCACAAATGGACATTGGAGAAATTGTTAACAGCCGGGGAGAGCTGCAGATACTAGCTGGGAAAACCAAATTACAGCCACATGGTCTCTGAGATAAACTCTCGTCATCGCAAGGTGGCCAGTTCCCGCCTCTAGAAGACCCAGGGAGATTGCTCCCAGCATTCCAGAGATACTTGGTTAGGATTCGCATCTCTAACATAAGTGTTTCCATTATCACATGCAGGCACAAGGGTGTCCACCAGAAAAACCGACTGTCTTGCCTGAGTATATCTTCTTGCACATTGGAAAATCTTTCCTAGAGACACTTTGACGAAGATTCTCTTTCCCATTTTCTTTCTGCCAACCTGAATAAGATCTTGCTAAATATGGGATGTTAAAAATTACGTTTCAGGAGATTGCATTTCTGGCTGTATTGGAGGGAAAAGAAAAACACCACATTGATCCTTCCCCGCAAAGCAACGAAAGAACCGAGATGATAATGGTTCCCAAGATATGGACCTAATGCAATGGAAGAGAACTATCTGCAAGACAGAAGAAAGAGACATGTCGAGCCGTATGCCTGCCTCAGCCTACTGGCGGGAGGAGGAACTCAGGCAGAGCCTCGTTGTCTCCCCGAGTTGTGGAGTACGTGGTAGGAACATGAGTCCTCCTTAAAAAGGAAAGAAATCCTGCCATTTGTGACAACATGAATGAACCTGGAGCATGTTAGGTCAAGTGAAATAAGCCAGGCACAGAGAGACAAATAGCAAGTGATCTCACTTACATGTGGGGTCTCAGAATTAGAACTCACAGAAGCAGAGAGTACAAATGGTGGCTACTGGAGGTTAAGGGTTCGGGGGGCATAGGGAGTGTTGGCAATGGGTAGAAAATTTCTGTTAGACAGGGGGAATAAGTTCAAGGGAGCTATTGTAAGTCATAGTGGTTATATTCAATAGCAATAGATTGGTTATTTGAAAATTCCTAAGACAGTAGCTTTTAGGTGTTTCTACCACCACCACCACCACCACCACCACCACCACCACCACCACCACCAACACAACAACAACAACACAACAACAACAAAAACTGATAAATATGTGAAGGGTGGAATATGTTAATTAGCTTGATTTGGCCATTCCACAACGTATACAGATATCAAGCATCCTGAGGTACACCATAAATATATACAATGTTTACTTGTCAATTGAAAAATAAAAAAAGAAAAGCAAGAAAGTAATTTCACAAAATGATGAGGGACCACTAGACACGAAAGAGTGGATTGGACCTTACCTCACACTACACACAAAAATTAACTCAAAACGGATCAGAGACCTAAATATAAGAGCTACAATGATAAAACTCTTATAAGGAAATATAAGACTAAATCTTACGTTTCTCTTCCGTAAGTCTTACGTTGTGACCTTCCTTTAGGCAAAGGCTTTTGTGTGTTTTTGTATGCATTCAACACCAAAGTACAAGCAACAAAACAAAAAAGTAGATAACGTGGACTTTTAGACAACCCATAGAAAATACATCTGATGGTAGACGTATCCAGGATATATAAAGAACTCTGATAAATCAACAGTCAAATGATGACCTAATTCAAAAATGATCAAAGAATCTGAATAGACATTTTGCCAAAGAAAGTATACAAATGGCCAATAGGCACACGAAAAGCCACCCACCATCGTCATTAGCCAGTAGGGAAATGCAAATCAAAACCACAGTGAGCTACCACTTCATACTCAGTAGGATGACAAGAATAGAAAAGACAGGCGATAACAATTGCTGACAAGGATGTGGAGAGATTGGAGTCCTCATATATTGCTAGTGGGACTATAACATAGGGCAGCCTGGTTTGAAAGAATTTGGCTGCTCCTCAGTACTAGAAACAGAATTTCCTTATGGCCCAGGAGGTTCACTCTTAGCTTTCTACAAAAGAGAAATGAAACTCTATGTCCAAACAAAATCCTGTACACAAACATACACGGTATCGTTATCCTAGTGGTCAAAGACTGTGAGGGGCGCAGGCGTCCATCAGTTGATGAACTGACGGATGGAATTTAGTTTCTCCATTCAGGGGAGTATGGCTTGGCAACAAAAAAGGATGAAATACTGATACATGCCATAACACGCATGAGCCTAGAACACGTGATGCTGCATGAAAGAAAATCACAAAAGACCACATATTATGTGATTCCATTTGGAAGAACGTCCAGTATATGTAAACTTATGGACTAAGAAATTTGATTTCCATTTGCTTGGAGAAGGAGAACAGGGTGGGAAGTGACTGTTAATGTGTATGGGGCTTCTTTCCAACGTGATTATAAGGTTCTAAAATGAGATTGTGGTGATGGTTGCAGAACCTTGTGAATATGCAGAATAAAAAAAAAAACTGAATTGTACACTTTAAATGGGTGAAGTTTATGGCATGTGGATTACATGCCAACAAAGTCTTTTTTCAAAACTACTATTTATCGTTCACTTTACGTGCACTTACCTCTATTTATTTCCAAATGTACATGAGTAACATTCATGTCCACTAATTGGTTGAGACTTTTGAAAAACACTGATAACCTGATGTATTTTGGGGAGATGAGAAGCAGAAATCAATGGTTAACGTGTAGTTTGGCAAGAGCTGTGACCGCAGTGAAACTTCATTTTTTCATCTTGGAGTAATTACGTCTACTTTGACATGACATCGTGGGAATTAAATAACAATGAATATGAAACATTCAACTCAGTGCCTGGGATTAACAGACACTCCAGGAAGGGTGAAACTCATATTACTTACCGGAGTATGGGGAGGATTCATTAAGAAGGTAAATGTTTAAACAGTGTACTGAGTCTAGTATGTCAATTTCTTTTTTTTTTTTTTTTTTTTTTTTCCCAAGAAAGAACAAGGTTCAAGGTATTTGTGACAAGTTACCCTGGGGAGTGCAACCATTCTGGGGTTGTAACTGTGTTTAAGTCCCGGATCTGAACATTCAGATTTCAGTGACTGAAATTCTCCCTTGCAGTTGCCTCATCTCTGCCAACTCTGCATCTCTGCCAACTCTGCATCTCTGCCACAGCGATACTACTACCTTCCCTGGAGGGTTGCGCTCAGAATAAGAGATTAGAATGACAAAAAATGGAGTCTGTTACTCCTGCATTTTCACTTTCTCCCTTTTTAAGGTCTTCTTTTCCTGATTCTAAAAATGTATTCAAGTATCCTTCAACCCAAATAACCTTCCTTTGTCTTCCGCTCTACCTACCAAACTCTTCCTCATTTCCTTTCAAATGAAGTACCCTGGACTTCTCTTCCTCACTCTTCAATTTCATGTAGTCTGTCTTCATTCACGTGGGCCCCCAAGCTGTCCCAACTGATAGGTATCCATAATGTAACAAGGATGTCCTACCTAATGAATCCCAATGGACTCCTCTCTCCCTTCTGATCTGGCCTTACATCTCCACAGCATCACCCTCCCTCCTTCCTTCACATCTGTGGTTCTACTTTTTCTCCTAGTTACTATCCTATTCCTCGGAGATTCCTTTCTCCATCTCCTTCCTGGGCTTCTGTTTCCCTGTGTGCTTCAGTGTTACTATTCTCTAGGTTTGGTCCTCGGCCAGCTCTTTACATGCTATCTTTCCTACATCCTGGGTTGAATTAACTCACGCTCATGGCTTCGTCTGGCTGATTGCTGAGAGGACTCACAAACGTGTATTCCTGGTCTGAAAGTAATCACTGAGCACCACACTGAAACGTCCAGTTGCCTTCTGTACATCCTGGATGTTTTCACAAGCACCTCAAACGCAGATCTATCTCAGTGCACTCCCCTCAGCTGCAAATTTGTGCATGCCCCTGTATTTAATGCTTCAACTGAGCACGCTAGCATTGTTCAGTCATCCAACCCAGAAACGTTCCTTCATCAAAGACCGGATGAACTCAGGCCTGAAGTCAAGAAACAGCAGAAGACTGGGGAAAAGTCAGATGAGTCCGGAGACCAGTACCATGGACAATCGTAGACATCAACCTCAACCAAGCCCTATATGGGGACCAGTTAGTCTACTGTATTTTCCCAACCAGCTCTCTCTCCAACTACCTGTAATGACCATTTATTATACAACTGTATGACTCTGGAAACTCCTGATCTCCTTTCGCTCACTCTCAGAAGCTAGCCGCACCTCCTGTTTTCCTGAGAAAATCCAAGACCTCAGGAAGGACTCTCTCCATTTCCTACCAGCAATTGTGAACACCTACCTGCATGTACAGGTACAAGTTGTTGCCTTTCCTCCATTTATGACAGAACGTCCCTCCTGCTCTTTCCGGGTAATCCTTCAATGTGTGCTTTGAATCTCACTGTTCCTATCTTCCCAGGAATCTTATAGTATCCATCATACATATGCTCCTGATCGCCCCCGTCAACTTCAACCTGTCCTTCCCAAACATATCTTTCCAATAGCACTAAATCACACACTGGTCATGAAAACCTTTTAATGATAAAAATCAACAATCAAACACTCAAAGCACCCTCCGTCTTCCCCATATTACCCTGCACTCACTACCTTATCTCCTTTCCATTCACAATGAAACTTAGAGCTTTCCACACTTGTCATTACTTCATCACCTATTCATCCTAAAACTCATTCTTGTCCCCCACATCCCAATGAAATAGCTCTCTCAAAGGTCACCGTGGTGTTCATGAAGTTGAGCAGAATGGAATGTTCTGTCCTCATGTCATTTTATATCTCCAACTCTATGAACAGGAGGAAACACTCTTCTTTTTGAGCAACTACCATTGAGTTGGCAGTTCGCAATTTTCCTTTGAATGGGCCATACTTTCAAGTTTCCTTGTAGGCTTTTGGATTCTTTTGTTGCTGCTGAAAACTAGGTCTTTGAATGTGGTAATGTGGCAACACTGAAAATTAGATCCTCTACCTTCTCCAGGATTTGCAGTTGTTGATTTCTGAAAGCTGCGGTCGTTGATTTGTCTAGAGGGTTTTCCAAACCCTTTTGGGAGAGCCTGCATTCGTTGTCACGTGTGGCCACTGAACTCTCTGTTCCTTTAGTTTGTTTTCAGCTTGTATTTTGACAGCAATTTCCTTGACAGCCCAGAGCTTACAAAAAAAAAAAAAAAAGAAAAGCAAAAAATTCCTCTGTCGGCCTTTGTGGATTCGCTCTGGGCTGCAGCACTCCTTCAACCCTCAGCCAGGCCACTTGAATGATCTAATTTCCCAAATGGTCTGTCCACCAGCATATCCCCCAGGTTTTGTGTTATCTGCTATAGGTTTCAACTGTAGTTTCTGCCTCACGCAGCTGCAGTTTTTTGATTTGCCTTATAAGGTTTTCAGGAGCTGCCCAACATTTTTCTGCTCTGACTTCCCTGTTAGGTCAAACAGAGAGGAGCATCTTGCTTCTGTCTTTCCGGAAGCCCCTAGACAGGTTAGAACTGATGAAAACCATGATTTTGAATAAGCTCTGCTCTGCTCCCTCCGGAACCAGGTACCAGGGTTCCACACGGGGGATACAGGCTGCTGGGTGCAATGCCGCCACCAGGTCCGGGAGAAGGTGGAAGGAGGGCAAAGGAAAACGCGACAACGTTTCCCTACGATTTTTTCTTTACGCCAACTTTTTTGATTGTGGTAAAATATGGAGACCATGACATTTGTCATTTTAACCCTTTTTAGTTTACATGTCACTGGCACATAAGTACATTCACATTGTTGTGCAACCCTCTCCATTATCCATTTCCAGAAGTTTTCATCTTCTCAAACAGAAACTTTGTGTGCCTCACACAGTAACTCCCTTTCTCCCCATTTCCCACAGCCCCTGGTGATCTCTATTCTACCTTCAGTCTCTAAGCAGTTGTCTCTTCTCAGTACCTCACAGAGGTGAAATCTCACAGTCTATGTACTTTCGAGCCCAGCTCACTTTCCCTGGCATAAAACCTTCGAGGTTCATCTATGTGGTCCCACATGGCAGGATTTCATTCCTTAAAGTTGTATCATGTGTATGCCACATCTTCTTAATCCATTCATCCAGTGATAGACTATATCTTTCTCTCTCTCTCTTTCTCTCTCTCTTCTTTTCTTTCTTTCTTTCTTTTTTTTTTTTTTTGAGACGGAGTCTCGCTCTGCCGCCCAGGCTGGAGTGCTGTGGCCAGATCTCAGCTCACTGCAAGCTCCGCCTCCCGGGTTCACGCCATTCTCCTGCCTCAGCCTCCGGAGAGTAGCTGGGAGTACAGGTGCCCGCCCCTTGCCCAGCTAATTTTTTTGTATTTTTTAGTAGAGACGGGGTTTCACCGTGTTAGCCAGGATGGTTCTCTGATCTCCTGACCTCGTGATCCGCCCGTCTCGGCCTCCCAAAGTGCTGGGATTACAGGCTGAGCCACCGCGCCCGGCCTCTTTCTTTCTTTCTTTCTTTCTTCTTTTTCTTTCTTTCTTTCTTTCTTTCTTTCTTTCTTTCTTTCTTTCTTTCTTTCTTTCTTTCTTTATTTCTCTTCTTTATTCTTCTTTCTTTCTTTGCTTTCTTTCTCTTTCTTTCCTTCTTTCTTTCTTTTCTTTCTTTTCTGTCTCTTCTTTCTTTCTTTCTTTCTTCTTTTCTTTTCTTTCTTTCTTTCTTTCTTTTTTGACAGGGCCAGGTGGAAAGTACAATGGTGCGATCTCGGCTTACTGCAACCTCTGCCTCCCGGTTTCAAGCGATTCTCGTGCCTCAGCCTCCTGAGTAGCTGGGGACCACAGGCGTGCACCACCACACTCGGCTAGTTTTTGTAGTTTTACTAGAGATGGGTATCGCCAGTTGGCCAGGGTGATCTTGAACTCCAGACCTCAAGTGATCTGCCCTCCCCGAACCTCCTAAATTGCTAGATTAACAGGCGTGAGCCCATCGGCCTGGCCCAGTGATAGACATTTAATATGTTGTGTACCCTGGCTATTGTGAATAGTGCCCTAAAAGAACCACTCACAGACAGACAAATACTAGGTGATTCCACTGAAACGAGGGATATACAATAGTCAGCTCATAGAAGCAGAGAGTAGAATGGTGGTTACCTGCGGCCTGAATGGGGTGGGAGA
>NW_022142801.1:20000-22922 GCF_007565055.1 Rhinopithecus roxellana | reverse complement strand
GGTTAGGGTTAGGGTTAGGGTTAGGGTTAGGGGGTTAGTGTTAGGGTTAGGGTTAGGGTTAGGGTGAGTGTCAGGGTTCGACCTGGGTTAGGGTTAGGGTTAGGGTTAGGTTAGGGTTAGGGTAGGGTGAGTGTCAGGGTTCGGCCCCGCCCACCTCCCGGGACCTGCCACGCCCCGTCCCGCCCCCAGCCGCCTCCTGGCCACGCCCCCCGGCGGGCGGCCCCGGCCGGCGGCGCGCGACTTACCTTCCGCGAAGCGGTTCCCGGCGGCCGCTAGGCCCGCGCCCAGCGCCATTTTTTCGCCCTCGGGCCGCCCGGAAACGCCCCCTGGCGGCATAGGGTTTGGGTTAGGGTTAGGGTAGGGTTAGGGTTAGGTTAGGGTTAGGGTTAGGGTTAGGGTTGTGTTAGGGTTAGGGTTAGGGTTAGGGTTATGGTGAGGGTGAGTGTCAGGGTTCGGCCCCGCCCACCGCCCGGGACATGCCACGCCCCCGTCCCGCCCCCAGCCGCCTCCTGGCCACGCCCCCCCGGCGGGCGGGGGCCCCGGCCGGCGGCGCGCGACTTACCTTCCGCGAAGCGGTTCCCGGCGGCCGCTAGGCCCGCGCCCAGCGCCATTTTTTCGCCCTCGGGCCCGGAAACGCCCCCTGGCGGCATAGGGTTTGGGTTAGGGTTAGGGTTAGGGTTAGGGTTAGTGTTAGGGTTAGGGTTAGGGTTGAGGGTAGGGTGAGTGTCAGGGTTCGGCCCCGCCCACCGCCCGGGACCTGCCACGCCCCGTCCCGCCCCCAGCCGCCTCCTGCCACGCCCCCCCGGCGGGCGGGGCCCCGGCCGGCGGCGCGCGACTTACCTTCCGCGAAGCGGTTCCCGGCGGCCGCTAGGCCCGCGCCCAGCGCCATTTTTTCGCCCTCGGGCCGCCGGAAACGCCCCCTGGCGGCATAGGGTTTGGGTTAGGGTTAGGGTTAGGGTTAGGGTTAGTGTTAGGGTTAGGGTTAGGGTTAGGTTAGTGTTAGGGTTAGGGTTAGGGTTAGGGTTAGGTGAGGGTGAGTGTCAGGGTTCGGCCCCGCCCACCGCCCGGGACATGCCACGCCCCCGTCCCGCCCCCAGCCGCCTCCTGGCCACGCCCCCCCGGCGGGCGGGGGCCCCGGCCGGCGGCGCGCGACTTACCTTCCGCGAAGCGGTTCCCGGCGGCCGCTAGGCCCGCGCCCAGCGCCATTTTTTGCCCTCGGGCCGCCGGAAACGCCCCCTGGCGGCATAGGGTTTGGGTTAGGGTTAGGGTTAGGGTTAGGGTTAGGGTTAGGGTTAGTGTTAGGGTTAGGGTTAGGGGGGTTAGGGTGAGTGTCAGGGTTCGGCCCCGCCCACCCCCGGGACCTGCCACGCCCCGTCCCGCCCCCAGCCGCCTCCTGGCCACGCCCCCCCGGCGGGCGGGGCCCCGGCCGGCGGCGCGCGACTTACCTTCCGCGAAGCGGTTCCCGGCGGCCGCTAGGCCCGCGCCCAGCGCCATTTTTTCGCCCTCGGGCCGCCGGAAACGCCCCCTGGCGGCATAGGGTTTGGGTTAGGGTTAGGGTTAGGGTTAGGGTTAGTGTTAGGGTTAGGGTTAGGGTTAGGGTTAGGGTGAGTGTCAGGGTTCGGCCCCGCCCACCGCCCGGGACCTGCCACGCCCCGTCCCGCCCCAGCCGCCTCCTGGCCACGCCCCCCCGGCGGGCGGGGCCCCGGCCGGCGGCGCGCGACTTACCTTCCGCGAAGCGGTTCCCGGCGGCCGCTAGGCCCGCGCCCAGCGCCATTTTTTCGCCCTCGGGCCGCCGGAAACGCCCCCTGGCGGCATAGGGTTTGGGTTAGGGTTAGGGTTAGGGTTAGGGTTAGGTTAGGTTAGTTAGGGTTAGGGTTAGGTTAGGGTTAGGTTAGGGTTAGGGTGGAGTGTAGGGTTCGGCCCCGCCCACCGCCCGGGACATGCCACGCCCCCGTCCCGCCCCCAGCCGCCTCCTGGCCACGCCCCCCCGGCGGGCGGGGGCCCCGGCCGGCGGCGCGCGACTTACCTTCCGCGAAGCGGTTCCCGGCGGCCGCTAGGCCCGCGCCCAGCGCCATTTTTTCGCCCTCGGGCCGCCGGAAACGCCCCCTGGCGGCATAGGGTTTGGGTTAGGGTTAGGGTTAGGGTTAGGGTTAGTGTTAGGGTTAGGGTTAGGGTTAGGGTGGGTGAGTGTCAGGGTTCGGCCCCGCCCACCGCCCGGGACCTGCCACGCCCCGTCCCGCCCCCAGCCGCCTCCTGGCCACGCCCCCCCGGCGGGCGGGGGCCCCGGCCGGCGGCGCGCGACTTACCTTCCGCGAAGCGGTTCCCGGCGGCCGCTAGGCCCGCGCCCAGCGCCATTTTTTCGCCCTCGGGCCGCCGGAAACGCCCCCTGGCGGCATAGGGTTTGGGTTAGGGTTAGGGTTAGGGTTAGGGTTAGGGGGTTAGGGTTGGGTTAGGGTTAGTGTTAGGGTTAGGGTTAGGGTTAGGGTTAGGTGAGGGTGAGTGTCAGGGTTCGGCCCCGCCCACCGCCCGGGACATGCCACGCCCCCGTCCCGCCCCCAGCCGCCTCCTGGCCACGCGCCCCCGGCGGGCGGGGGCCCCGGCCGGCGGCGCGCGACTTACCTTCCACGAAGCGGTTCCCGGCGGCCGCTAGGCCCGCGCCCAGCGCCATTTTTTCGCCCTCGGGCCGCCGGAAACGCCCCCTGGCGGCATAGGGTTTGGGTTAGGGTTAGGGTTAGGGTTGGTTAGGGTTAGGTTAGTGTTAGGGTTAGGGTTAGGGTGGGTCAGGGTGAGTGTCAGGGTTCGGCCCCGCCCACCCCGGGACCTGCCACGCCCCGGTCCCGCCCCCAGCCGCCTCCTGGCCACGCCCCCCGGCGGCGGGGGCCCCGGCCGGCGGCGCGCGACTTACCTTCCGCGAAGCGGTTC
>NW_022142800.1:0-3117 GCF_007565055.1 Rhinopithecus roxellana | reverse complement strand
TAGTTTTCATCTGTGGATATTTCCTTTGTCACTGTAATGTTCATTGCGCTGTGAAGTATCTAATCGCAGATTTCCAGAAAATTGTGTAACAAAACTGATCACTGAAGAGAAACGTGTAACTCTGTGAGTTGCATTCACACTTGGCAATGCAGTTCTCAGAAAGCTTCTCTTTAGTTATTATGTGAGGATATTTCCTTTATCACCATGGGCCCCAATAGGCTCCCAATATCACTTTGCAGATTCCACGAAAAGAGTGTTAGCAAACTGCTTCTTGAGGCAGAGGTTGTAAACTCTGTGAGATGAACTCACAGATCAGAAAGAAGTTTCTCAGAAAGCTTCTTTCACGTTTGAACGGATGAAATTTCCTTTTATCAGCGTAGGCCTCAATGTGATCCAAAGAAGCCCTTCTCAGATTCCTCAAGACAGTGTTAATGGACTGCTCCACGAAACATAAGTGTAACTCTGCGAGATGAATTCACACATCACCAAGAAGTTTCTAGAAAGCTTCTTTCTAGTTTTCATCTGTGGATATTTCCTTTGTCACTGTAATGTTCATTGCGCTGTGAAGTATCTAATTGCAGATTTCCAGAAAACTGTGCTAACAAACTGATCACTGAAGAGAAACGTGTAACTCTGTGAGTTGCATTCACACTTGGCAATGCAGTTTCTCAGAAAGCTTCTCTTTAGTTATTATGTGAGGATATTTCCTTTATCACCATGGGCCCCAATAGGCTCCCAAATATCACTTTGCAGATTCCACGAAAAGAGTGTTAGCAAACTGCTTCTTGAGGCAGAGGTTGTAACTCTGTGAGATGAACTCACAGATCAGAAAGAAGTTTCTCAGAAAGCTTCTTTCACGTTTTGAACGGATGAAATTTCCTTTATCAGCGTAGGCCTCAATGTGATCCAAAGAAGCCCTTCTCAGATTCCTCAAAGACAGTGTTAATGGACTGCTCCACGAAACATAAGTGTAACTCTGCGAGATGAATTCACACATCACCAAGAAGTTTCTAAGAAAGCTTCTTTCTAGTTTTCATCTGTGGATATTTCCTTTGTCACTGTAATGTTCATTGCGCTGTGAAGTATCTAATCGCAGATTTCCAGAAAACTGTGCTAACAAACTGATCACTGAAGAGAAACGTGTAACTCTGTGAGTTGCATTCACACTTGGCAATGCAGTTTCTCAGAAAGCTTCTCTTTAGTTATTATGTGAGGATATTTCCTTTATCACCATGGGCCCCAATAGGCTCCCAAATATCACTTTGCAGATTCCACGAAAAGAGTGTTAGCAAACTGCTTCTTGAGGCAGAGGTTGTAACTCTGTGAGATGAACTCACAGATCAGAAAGAAGTTTCTCAGAAAGCTTCTTTCACGTTTTGAACGGATGAAATTTCCTTTATCAGCGTAGGCCTCAATGTGATCCAAAGAAGCCCTTCTCAGATTCCTCAAAGACAGTGTTAATGGACTGCTCCACGAAACATAAGTGTAACTCTGCGAGATGAATTCACACATCACCAAGAAGTTTCTAAGAAAGCTTCTTTCTAGTTTTCATCTGTGGATATTTCCTTTGTCACTGTAATGTTCATTGCGCTGTGAAGTATCTAATTGCAGATTTCCAGAAAACTGTGCTAACAAACTGATCACTGAAGAGAAACGTGTAACTCTGTGAGTTGCATTCACACTTGGCAATGCAGTTTCTCAGAAAGCTTCTCTTTAGTTATTATGTGAGGATATTTCCTTTATCACCATGGGCCCCAATAGGCTCCCAAATATCACTTTGCAGATTCCACGAAAAGAGTGTTAGCAAACTGCTTCTTGAGGCAGAGGTTGTAACTCTGTGAGATGAACTCACAGATCAGAAAGAAGTTTCTCAGAAAGCTTCTTTCACGTTTTGAACGGATGAAATTTCCTTTATCAGCGTAGGCCTCAATGTGATCCAAAGAAGCCCTTCTCAGATTCCTCAAAGACAGTGTTAATGGACTGCTCCACGAAACATAAGTGTAACTCTGCGAGATGAATTCACACATCACCAAGAAGTTTCTAAGAAAGCTTCTTTCTAGTTTTCATCTGTGGATATTTCCTTTGTCACTGTAATGTTCATTGCGCTGTGAAGTATCTAATTGCAGATTTCCAGAAAACTGTGCTAACAAACTGATCACTGAAGAGAAACGTGTAACTCTGTGAGTTGCATTCACACTTGGCAATGCAGTTTCTCAGAAAGCTTCTCTTTAGTTATTATGTGAGGATATTTCCTTTATCACCATGGGCCCCAATAGGCTCCCAAATATCACTTTGCAGATTCCACGAAAAGAGTGTTAGCAAACTGCTTCTTGAGGCAGAGGTTTGTAACTCTGTGAGATGAACTCACAGATCAGAAAGAAGTTTCTCAGAAAGCTTCTTTCACGTTTTGAACGGATGAAATTTCCTTTATCAGCGTAGGCCTCAATGTGATCCAAAGAAGCCCTTCTCAGATTCCTCAAAGACAGTGTTAATGGACTGCTCCACGAAACATAAGTGTAACTCTGCGAGATGAATTCACACATCACCAAGAAGTTTCTAAGAAAGCTTCTTTCTAGTTTTCATCTGTGGATATTTCCTTTGTCACTGTAATGTTCATTGCGCTGTGAAGTATCTAATTCGCAGATTTCCAGAAACTGTGCTAACAAACTGATCACTGAAGAGAAACGTGTAACTCTGTGAGTTGCATTCACACTTGGCAATGCAGTTTTCTCAGAAAGCTTCTCTTTAGTTATTATGTGAGGATATTTCCTTTATCACCATGCGTCCCCAATAGGCCTCCCAAATATCACTTTGCAGATTCCACGAAAGAGTGTTAGCAAACTGCTTCTTGAGGCAGAGGTTTGAACTCTGTGAGATGAACCTCACAGATCAGAAAGAAGTTTCTTCAGAAAGCTTCTTTCACGTTTTTGAACGATGATGAAATTTTCCCTTATCAAGTAGGCCTCAATGTGATCCAAAGAAGAAGCCCTTCTAGATTCTCAAAGACAGTGTTAATGGACTGCTCCACGAAACATAAGTGTAACTCTGCGAGATGAATTCACACATCACCAAGAAGTTTCTAGAAAGCTTCTTTTAGTTTTCATCTGTGGATATTTC
>NW_022142799.1:0-26031 GCF_007565055.1 Rhinopithecus roxellana | reverse complement strand
GGTGGGGGGCAGTGCGTGGCCGCCCAAAACGACGTTCCCCAGACACTCAGAGATGCTAACAGAAACAACCTAAAGAACTCTCAAAGTCCTTTTACCTTTTCTGTTGTTACTTTCCCTTCTGTCTCTCAATTAAACGACGCAGGATGTGTGTGTGCGTGTGCGCCCCCTCCCCCGCCCTTTATCTGTGGCAAGAAGTCTTAGGACACCTAGTTGGTGATCAGGATTCCCCATGCTTTTCATGGCAAGAAGGCTTGAGGAGAACAACTTGAACTCTATCCTGAGTTGGAGAAGTGCGGACTGAGGTTGCTATGGTTTTCTGAGCTAAAGAGAAGCCAGAACTCAATGGGTGCTTCAAGGGGGTACCACAAAATAGACAAAATGGGAACATTATTCAAATGCTGCAAAATTAATACATGCAATTTGGGGTTTTAGTAGCAGATAAGGAATTCTGAATTAAGCGTGACATTCTTTTTTACCTACTTTACATTTCCATATACTCTCATTGTTAAGAGAAATTGTGTCAACATAAAGTTCAATGGATTGAGCTTTTTTTCTTTTTCTTTTTCTTTTCTTTTTTTTTTTTTTCTTTTGGCTTCTAAAGATGCAACAATGCATAAAACATTACCATGACAGGATTCAAAGTATAGTAGGTGTTAAAAACAAAGTAAACATTTATTGGGCGTTTGGACTTCATTTTCTTCAGTTGGGTGACTTTAAGTGGCATGTTTTCCTCTGGTGAAAGTCAGTTTAAAGTAATTTTGTGCTAAAAGGAGAAACATCTTTCCTTTTCCAAACTACAAAATGATTAAAATTAGAATCTTAGAGAGGTACAATCACGAATCTGAGAGCCGAAGATGAAGTAATTTCCTCCAAAATATTTTTCACTAAATGATTCTTGCATCTTTTTAAAGAAAAGATGGGTATATTTTCCAAACATACTATTATCAGAAGTGAAAAAGCCAATCATACTAAAAAATTAAAACTGAAGTAGGTGCTTTAGAACCTTACTCCTTTCTCTCTATGGTCTTTATTTAATATACTTAGTCAAGCAGATATGTGATTTTTTTTGTAGCACATTTATTCCAGAAGTGTTTTGGTACCGTTTCCCATACACTCTTTATGAGTAGAAAAGCAATAATTCTTTTGCAATAGAGAAACTAGTCAGGTGAAAAAGTAGTCAAAATAGAGTTTCACAATGAGGCAAACTATATATTCCCTAAAGGAGAGAAGACAATGAACCTCATATGCCTAGAGTTATTCATATGTTATCATCCATTTAAATTAATTTGGGAACAGGGTTAGATTTTATATAGTACTGCATGCCGAGAAAATTAATATCAAAATCTTCAGCAAATCTCATAGTCAGCTACTAATGACCACCTGCATATTTCCACACTGGAGTCATTTAATACTGTCCACTACCAATTTCCACTGTAAAAGTATTCATATATTAAATATAGACCTTTTATTTTCTTTTTTTAAGCCATAAATTAACTTGCCGACTTTTATGGAAATATGCACGGCACAGTGAGAAGCATTTTTATTAAAGGAAAAAAATAAGGATCTGAGTGAAACATTCTTTAGCCATGACTAACTAAAAATATTAAATCCATTTTGAAATATGTATTCGAATAGTGAGACTGTATTTAAAGGGTTAATGCAACCTAAAACTGCTGAAGCTGGTATCTAACTGAAAATCTGTGGCTATAGCATCTTAGCAAAGTTAAATAGTACAATTTATCACAAGGATTAGGCCCCTAATCTCCCTCTGCTCCCCAAGATTTAAATGACACTTTAAAAGGGGAAGTGATCTTCCTCTCCATCACCCACAAATCTAAGGCAATCATCAAGACTGTAAATTTATTCACATGAAACAATCATTGATTAAATTGGTTCAAAAAAAAATGAAATTACATGCTTTTGCAAGCACAAAGCCCTTGAGATGGCTGGTGTTTTTCCACCTGTAATAATACAAAATTTGACCATTAAGTGTACCCAAAATTACATATTATATGAAAAGTTAAAGCCAAAGGTCTGAGGGTGAATTATGTGTTTTAATTGAAAGGATAAAGTTACACTTGAGGTACTGAAGCCAACAAATTCGTGGTCACTTAAAAATTTAATGAATGAAGTTTCACGGATTCAATCTTGCTGAAGTTTGCCTGAGAAATGAAGACTCTCTTCATGTTACTTTTTGTATTTCAAGTTAGAGTAGAGCAGATCAAACTGCTGTCTGTATCAATTCATTTACATTAACCACAAAGGATCTGTAGAGAACTTAATAAAAGCACAAATATTTTTGTAAACTTTTTCAAGCAATTACTTATTTATGAAATAATTTATGAAGAAAATTTTTACCTCATGCTTTAGATATATTACATGTGCTCTTGATTGACACAATATGTTTAAGCTCAAAGGCCCTCATAGCATTTTTAATTCTAGTAGGAATATTTCAAAACAACCAACTAATACATGAGGTCATAATTGTTTGACAGTTGTTTTTAATATATAAAATAAGTTACGTATATTGTTTTCCTTGAAATGTTTGTTGATTTGTTTTTCTGGTCCTGACATTTGCATGACACAAACTGAATTAGGGGAAATATTAAAGATTTATTTACATTTAATACCTTCTGCTGTCAAACATATGCAAAACTCTTAAAACCATTCTCTTATTTGCAACGCATTTCAGAACAATGGAGACTGGATGTTAAAAAGACAACCTGTGCTTTTATAGGACATGCCAGAAAATAAAGAAGATATAAAGAGAAAGAAAAAAGCAAACAAAAGAAGCACATTTTAATTAAAATAATTTCTTTATACTCTTTCCTAATTCTTTGAATTATGGAATCTTCTCTCACGACTATAGCACTGATGAAAGAGTTCGTCAAGCTGTATTATTAATGCACATTATTTATCAAATGACATAATAATATACTTTTTCTGTTTTATTATTTAAACATTCTTTTCCCCCCTTTTCTTGTAGTTTATTCAGCAGAGATACAAAGAGGGATTAGCAGTTAAGCACAAGCATACTTGTTTTACATTTTCAACCTTTTAGCACACTACTTACTTACAGTTCCAGTGCCTGTAATCACAATGATTTTACCTGATGGAACACGTATTTCAGAAATGTAATCCAACTGTTTACCCTAACACGTCATAAATTGCAATTCCTTTTGGAAACCTCAAAGATTGACAACCCTTGGTCCTAAATGCCGACTGCTTTAACACTACTATCAAGAAAACATTTATGTATTATTTGCTTTCAAGTTAGTCCTACCCCATGTGAAATGGAAGACCCTTTACCTTCCAGCATATCAAAAGCAATTATTGAAATACTCTGCCTTCCTTCATGGTAAGACCTGAAGGAACAGAGGCGTTATCAGAGATGAACTACCTTAAGTTTATTTCTTCCCACAATCACTCGGCAATCAACATTTAAAAACATACTCTTCCACAGAAATTATGATAGTTTTCCAAACTACCTATTGCTGAGCACCTCTGGGTGAATTTATTAAAGAGAAATTCAGCTTTAAATAGCCTGTATCTGGTATTCAAAATCACACTTACACTTGCCAATCTTCCCCCTGCAATATCAGGCAATTGCCTAGTTAAACAGATGGGCCTCGCAGCCCACCCTAAAAGCCAACAAACATGGGCTTTATTTAATTAAAAAGGGAAACAAATTTCTGAAGTGTAGACACACACACACACAGAGACACACACACACACAGAGACACACACACACAATCTCTGCCCGGGGTCAATCCCAGAATAAAAATATTGATTCTTGCTTTCTTGTTAGGTTTTATGAATGTCCAACCATATACTATCCACTGGATTGAAAGAACTAAATGAGACCATTCAGTGCTGCATACTCAAACCAAATCTCTATGGGAAAGAGCTGAACTCATTTCCTTTCTCTCAAGTAAGAGAGAACATTTACATCTGAATTAACCCAGATTCAACTCTTCTCCATTTGACATAGAAGAGTAGATGTTTTCCAATTTTCTTCCTATTTCTACCCCTGCTCCATTATCCTCTGCTGCTTTGCACTTTATCCCACCCACTACTCCATACTTACGAAGTAAACTCTCAGTTGTACATAACCAAACTCAACACCTGATTTGTCTAAATTTCAGACTAAAATATTCCACTAGAAACTCAAATTTAATATGTCCAATATCATAATTAAGAAAGAGGAGACTATAAAGACAGACAACATCAAAGGCGGAAGGAAATCGACAAACCTTATCTGTGTTCAAAGCGTGAGTCATCCAGACCAGAAACCTTAGGATTTTGACATCTTTGGCAATACCTTCTCCCATAGGTCACACATCCAATCATTTACTAGTCCTCTAGTGCTTCTTTTAAAAGGCGTTTGTACCTCTTACCACCTTTCTTTTCATCCACACGGATCCTTCTCAAATCCAAAAGTTAAAGTCTTTCTGAAGACATGCAGTTGAATGTGTTATCCCTACTCTAACCCCTCATGACCTTATGACAAAAATCCCATAACTCTCAACTGCCAGAAGAACGACCCCAAAAAACTTCAAGTTCTTTCATAACCTAGTCCAAAATTGCTTTCTGACCTCATTCTTCACTCAACTCTTCCACACAGACCATTCTCAACCATTGATTGACTCACCGTTCCCCAGATACGGCTAACATTTCAGAATGTCTTGGCTTATGTTTACACAGCCACCTCACTTCGAAGGCTTTCAAGAGACTTTTATGCTAAATCTCCATGTACGTATTCTCTCTCCTATAAGGTCAAACTGAGACTCTGCCTTTTTCATAACCTTCATCAAATTCCAAATCATAATCAGCAGTGCAAGAACTAAGATTCTATAGAATTTGCTTCCATTTCTAAGTAGCATTTCATCACAGTGACTTCTATGATGTTGTTCCTTGACTTATCTCCCTCCCCTGCTAAACTGAAAGATTCCTGAGGGCAGAAAACCATGAAATCACAGTTACTCAGTAACATCTGTTGAATTGATTTTGGGGATTGGATCAACCTCTTTAAATTCTACCTAGAAACAAACCTTTGAGGGCCAGGGGAAAAGGGAGAGAGGAGAAGGAAGGAGGAGGAAGAAAGGGAAGGAAGGAAGGAAGGGAAGAAGAAGGGAAGGAAGGAAGAAGGAGGAAGGAGGGAAGGAAGGAAGGAAGGAGGAAAAGGAAGGCAGGAGGAAGGAAGGAAGGAGGGAAGGAAGAAAGAAAGAAAAGGAGGGAAGGAAGGAAGGGAAGAAGGAGGAAGGAAAGAAGAAAGGAGGGAAGGGAGGAAGAAGGAAGAAGAAAGGAGGGAAGGAGGAAGGGAAGAAGGGAAGGAAGGAAAGAAGGAAAGGGGGAAGGGAGGAAGAAGGCCAGAAAGAAAGGAGGGAAGAAGGAGAAAGAAGAAAGGGAGGAAGGGAAGGGGGAAGGAGGAAAGGAAGGAAGGAGGAAGGAGAAGGAAAGGATCCCTCCTTCCTTCCTCCTTTTCCTTTCTTTTCTTTCTCTTTCTTCTTTTCTCTCTGTGTCTCTCTCTGTGTCTTTCTGTCACTCTCTCTCTTCTCTCCTTCCCTTCTTTCCTCTCCCTCCTTCTCCCTCTTTCTTTCTTTCATACATATGGGCTGATGCATCATGTACTAATTGAAGCTTCTGGGTGGTCTTCATCTCAGCTACATATTTTTGGCAATGTATCAGAGGAGACATTTGTCCTCTTCTGAAATATTGTCCTCATTATCATTAAGTTTTGGTTTATAATTCCATGTTACTCTAAAAATAGTGACTTAAATGATCCTTAAATCCAAAGGCATTAAAATATGGGAGTATTGAAAATGAGGCTGAAAGCAGAGAAATTTTAGATGGGAAGGGATTATTTGTAGTTTTAGAAGCCAGGAGTGCGAATTAGGAAAGTTATAACAGTGAGGTAGGAATAAGCAACCTCTTTAGACATTAATAGTGTTTTTTTCTCTCTCTCTGTTGTTTAACATTAAAATATTGAATCGTTTTAGCATAGTTCCATCTGTCCAAGTTTTGCAGATGTTAAACTCTCAAAAGCTTATGTGATATTTAATTAATTTTATACACCCAAATGTCCAGGTTCCAGCAGAGATTCCGTTTCATAATGTTCTATGAATCCAGCGGAAGTGTGTGTGTGTGAGCACATGTTCTTGTGTGTATACATGGGCATGTGTCTGGGACTGCTTGAGCATCTGGCAAATGAAAACCCCTGTTTTGCTGGCATTCCATCTTGGTGGTCACACAGTTAACTTACCCTCAGTACACCCAGACAAGTTGAATGGACTGCTCCATCAAGAGCCACATAGGCATTGCTAAATGATCACATGATAAGTATTAGTTATTATTTTCTCTCTAAACTTCATTCATCAGTAACTCTACATTAATTAGAAGACAGTAGACTGTCAGCTTCTGAAAGGAAGGCACTTTCCACATTGTCTCTCTGCTCTGTGCCATGAGAGAAGGAACACTTTATCACCTGATCTCCCTTGCCATCTAGGTTCCAGGGGGTTTTGGCACAGAGCATCATTAGATCAGAGAACACGAAGAGAGACAATCAGTGTACTTATCCCCCTGGCTCCTTTCTTTCACTTTGGGCAGCCCTTCTTCCATAGCTATACTCATAGGGTTCTAGTAGTAAGTCCCTCCCCTTATGGTTTTAGTCCTGAGGGTTGAAGCTGCTTCTGGCTGTTACTAGGCCCTGGGTGTTTCACCATCTCTTTTTGGCTTCCTTAATCCTACTCATACCTTTTTTGTAAATGACCCTTCATTAAATTCTCTTTAATTACTCCTCTGAGTGTGCCTTGTGTTATCTGCTTGGACTCTTATTGACACAGAGGACTTGTGATAAAATCATCTTTGCACCCTAGAGTCTAGCATCATTTTTATAATTTAATTCAGTAAAGACTAACAATTATATGTTGAGTAACTCCCGTGTGCCAGACACTGTTAGATATTGGGCACCCCAGTGGTAAATGAGCTGACATGGTTCCTATGTTGTGGATTTTATGATCTAATTAAGTGTTTCATAAAGAATCTTGGGTATTTTAAAAATACAAATGGATAGGCCTCACCTACTGAGCATGCATCCTTAGAGCTTGACCAGAGAATTCAATTTTAATAAGCAGACCATGTGATTGTTGTACTCATTAACGTATGAGAGAGAGAGAGTGATCTTTTGACTGTGATAAGTATTGAATAATCCGTTACAAATATGAAGATACAAAGTAAGGACTTAATAAATGTTAGTTGAATTAACATATGAAGGTATGAATTAATGTTGAGAAGAAACTGGTTGAGATATGGAGGGTGAGTTCATTAATAGTGGATTACAATGCTTAGGGCACTGCCTTTT
Organism: Rhinopithecus roxellana; assembly: GCF_007565055.1. Classification (NCBI taxonomy): domain Eukaryota; kingdom Metazoa; phylum Chordata; class Mammalia; order Primates; family Cercopithecidae; genus Rhinopithecus; species Rhinopithecus roxellana. Next base: position 18,671 of record NW_022142799.1, on the reverse strand, counting down.
CATGGGGTGGGCAAAAGTTGAGGGTAGTGGATGTTCTACATAGTTTGCAAATTGTTTTTAATAATTGGGCTCCATTGTATTCACGCATATCCCTGCTTGTCCTCTGCAGCAAGTATTCACAAATCTACTGTAGCAGTCCCAGCTGCTGGGTTTCCCCAGCAGAGCAGAGCCCTGGGCAATTGTTCCAATTCAGTCTAGTCTAGACTCTGGAGACAGCTCTGTCTGGAAAGAGAAGCACGGACACTCATAGTCCGAAGCTAATTAAGTTAGCAAGATAAACAAGGTAAGAGTCCTGGGAATAAGGGGAATTTCTTGAGCCTCAAAAAATTCACAAATTAGAGATTGAGACCACCGGTAGTATCTGAGACTTCTAACTATATTTTTCACCCCTCCCAGAGACACCTGAGGTTTTCTGATAAGGGGCATGCCAATGGCACGCCAGATGGCCACTACATGATCATTTCATTACTTTTTCATTAAATGGGAATATTTATTACTTTTAAGAATTATTCACAATTGTAGACTTAGTTTTTAAATAATACTATTTAATTTGTTCTCAATATTCTTGAACTATTTTATTGAACGCAGTCGAGCAAGATCCTTGAATTACTCATATTCCAATTACTTAACTAGTCCAGCAGTATAACATGACACTATACATATAGATTCGTAAAAATATTTACATGTATATTGAGGCACTTTAAACAAGGAAATATAATTGAAACATATCTCCTATTATCTCTCCTAATCACAAGGACACATGAAGACTGCAACTACTGCTTCAATAATGTCGTAAGTTTCCAACTGCTCTACATTAGAATCTAACAGAGTCCCAGAACAAATTTAAGGTACTTCAAACCAAATCTTATTTTATTTTATTTAAAAAGACAGTGGCATTTCATATCTTGATGTTATATTAAGTGAATAAAGGTAATTTTATCTTTTGACCACAAGAGTCAAAAATGAATATGAAGTAGCCATCTAGACACAATCCATTCTGTAGAATGCATCTGAATGATTTATATAGGTTGCATATGGAATATATTGTAAAGATGGTGAACAGATTGGCTACAGGTAAGAACTCTGTGGTCTTCCCATACTGCATACTATGTAGTATGTACTGCTTCCTTATAATGTCATTAGACAAAACTTAAAATGTTGCTCAGTGGTTCATCACATATCCAATATAATACTCTATTGATACAGTTTAGCTGAGGATCATTCTGCTTTATTAAGATTTTTTAGTAATTCAACTATAAGCTACTCTAACAAGGTACCTATTTCTTAACCACATTTTTGGCAGTGGTTTTCTTTTCTCATTCAGAATACCATAAGATAAAAGTTATATAGTTTCTACTGAGGTCATGGTGAAATTTAGCTTTTTCATTCTGGGCTTCAGGACTCCTTCTTCAAAGTCTCTGTAGGAAAGATGATTCTAGAGGATAAGAATCATCCAAATGTCTGTGAAGGCATAGAATTGTGGAACATTGACTTTACAAAGTTACAATGATTTTACAAATAAAGGAACTGAGTTTTCGACAGTAAATGGCTGGAATGATCAAGAACACACCTAAGTAATAATAATGGTTAACACTTATGCGGTGCTTACAATATGCCAGGCTCCAAATTTTTCACATATATGAATTCAGTCAATCTTAATAAACACTCTGTGAGATATCACTACTGTCCTCATTTTATAGATAAGGACACTGAGTCATATGCAATAACATAGCCAAAGTCTACCAGTCAGGTGTGGAACTAGTTGGGTCAAAGGTCAAAGCCCAACTGTTCTCTACTTTCATTTTGGTGGCAGAATTGGGACTTGAACCAATGGTTCTGGCTTAACACTTAATCATGCAATTATGAGTCTGTGTATGTGTGCATGTGTGTATGTGAATACTTTCTGCTTTTTAGCCATCAACATTCATTCTTTCATTTTTTCTTTGGCAATAGCCCACTGATTTCCTCTGGAAGCTCATCAGAGAATGACATTCAGAATCTTTACACAATCGGAGGCAAAGAAGCTTTGGGGGACCACTGGAGAGAAAGCCTGAATTTTGTATTGCATTGCACTTGGACTGACAAAGATGTAAAGCTGGAGCTTTTGGCTTTGTCTTGGTGCAGAAAATTTGAGCTAATTCAGAGAAAGCAGAGCTTACACACTGAGAGACAGATTCTGGGTTCTGCAGGATTTTTGGACCCCTTAATAATGCCACACCTCAAGTCAATCATAACCCCCAGAATTCTCCAGTTATGCTCTTTTTGTGTGGCTTATGCCTTTGTGAATTGGTGTCAAAGAGAATTCAAATGAATATATCAGACAAATTTCAAAAACTTCTGTGAACAATAGCAGCATCTTTGGACTACCTTATATTCTCTCAAGCTCTAGGAAATATGTTTATTTTAAATAGCAGTTTTATCTAATAATCTTAAATTGCATATGTCCTTGACTTCACAAATTATTATTCATATTAATAAATGGCTGGTGATTTGTAAATACCCTTTAAAATGAACTGAAAAAAAAAAAAAAAGGCTAACTGGCCAAAACATTTATCACAACATGTCGATAAACCCTTGGAGTTTGAAAGGCTCCATATGAAGATGATCAAGGAATTCAGATCTATGTAGAAATGAAGATTTCATAGGAAGTGATTAGTGTTCATCAAATGAGGAAGCATAGATTAAAACCTGCTCCATCTAAAGTTTAGACATTTTGTGTTAGCCTAAGTAGGCAAATGATGATTACACACATCATACATGTTGTGAGTTTTGAAGTCTAAAAGATTATTGACCTGAGAAAGCCCAAGGAGACATAATCTCGAGTGATCTTTCTGATGTTTCTGTTATCAGTTTTAACAGTGATTAAATACCGACCTACAACATACTTCATTATGACTCACTACACTCTATGCAATATGGCTCTAGTGGTGTCTATTTTATGTTTACCTAAAAACACAGCACATATTAAAACAAGGTTATTGTGTAACAATGAATGAGATACTACAAAAAAGGGTGTCTAGACTCTGTACGTGATGCCAAATTTATAAATTCAGTTAAACTAGTAAGATATTTGCATTATTTTCACTTTCTAATATGTAATTTCCAATTTATGTTGGAATTTTGCTTATACAAATAAAACTGTGTGGAGAGGCAAAAGGAACATTAGCTTACTGTGGTCCAAATAAATCACAGAAGTGGCCCAGTGCGGTGGCTCACACATGTAATCCCAGCACTTGGGAGGCCGAGGCGGCAGATCCCCGAGGTCAGGAGTGCGAGACCAGCCTGGCCAACATGATGAAAACCTGAAAACTTTCTCTCCTAAAAATACAAAAAAATTAGGCGGGCGTGGTGGCAGGCGCCTACAATACCAGCTATTCAGGAGGCTGAGGCAGGAGAATTGACTGAGCCCAAGAGGCAGAGGGTGCAGTGAGCCAAGATCACGCCATTGCACTCCAGCCTGGGCAACAAAAGTGAAACTCTTTCTCAAAAAATAAATCAATAAAATAAAATAAAATAAAATCATAGGATGTTAGAGATGAAATGTTCCTTAAATGCTTTTTCATACAACTGTTCACTCTTAAATGCAACAACTTAAAAATCAGCAACTGAAATAACAGTAGCAAAAGTAATTCTGGTGACAGGATATTGACCCTGTGTCAAGCTTTATGCTTACTGGCTCCTTTATTCTCAGAACAACTATTTGAGAGAGCTACTATTATTATTCCCATTTTGAGATGAGGGAAATGAGTCACAGAGAGATAAGTTGCTTGCATAAGATTACATGACTGGTGAGTGACAAGACTAGGATTTATTTTATTTATATATATTTTTTGAGACGGAGTCTTGCTCTGTCGCCCAGGCTGGAGTGCAGTGGCCGGATCTCAGCTCACTGCAAGCTCCGCCTCCCGGGTTTACGCCATTCTCCTGCCTCAGCCTCCCAAGTAGCTGGGACTACAGGCGCCAGCCACCTCGCCCGGCTAGCTTTTTGTATTTTTCAGTAGAGACGGGGTTTCACCGTGTTAGCCAGGATGGTCTCAAACTCCTGACCCCGTGATCCGCCCTTCTCGGCCTCCCAAAGTGCTGGGATTACAGGCTTGAGCCACCGCGCCTGGCCCAGGGCTAGGATTTAAATTCAAGCAGTATAGCCCCAGAGTTTCCCTAAGAAAATATAAGATATTTTATATTATTTTTATATTTAGTGATAATAATGTATATTACTAATGTATATTACTAATGTATATTAGTGATAGTAATGTACTAATGATATAGTAAAGTATATCACTAAGTTAAAAATAATTATATTTTTCAATGACTAAAAATTAGCCAACTATATACAGTGTTTATATCGTTGCAAGTATTCTTGAGCATTATTTCATTATTTCATTATCTTTGATCAATTTTCCTTAATTTTTATATTTTGACCAAACTACCAGAAGTCATGTAACTAATATGCTCCAAAGCACATGACTGTAATGCACATTTGTACCAGTTCTATATTTTTGCATGTGGTTTATATTGGCATCCCTCAAAGATCTTATGGGCTAATAATTGTGAAATATATTTTGTGATCCTCTTAAAACTTGAGCCACATCATGTCAAACACCTCTGCTCAAAGTCCTTCAATTGCCTTTCACATCATTCTCCATAAAATCCAAATCCTTCACTGTAACTCAGAAAAAATCCCACATCCAACTCCACTTTGCCTCTAAATGAATTTCTCATTACCCTCATCTTCTTTTTCACTGCACTCCAGCCACTGGCCTCCTTGATATTCTTTAAACATGGAAACATATTTTCTCCTTTCAGCGTTTGCATCTGCTGTTCCCTCTGCTTGGAATGCCCTTCCCATAAGTATCCCCATGGCTCTGTCCTCACTTCAAGTAAGTGCTTAAAGTATCAACTTCTTCAGGGTTGCCCTGGCTACTCAACTGAAAATGCTACACTTTTTATCCTTCCCTGCCTTGTTCCTTCTCCTTGGTGCATCTCACTATTTGATATAATGAGTTTTACTTATTTATCTGATTTGTCTGTCTCTGTAACTAAATTATAAGATTCGTAAGTACAGGGATTTGTCTATTTGGTTTGCTACTATATTATCTGCATTCATAATAGCAGCTGGCATATAATAGGTGCTCAATACATATTTGTTAAATTAATCAGTTAATTAATTGTAGTTCCTTGTATTAAATTATTTTAAGCAAGAAGGATTTACATTGCAAATGAGATCAATTACAATGTCATTAACATGAATGTACCTTTCAGTCCACCACTTTGAATATTTGAGTTTAGCATTTAGGTATTTTCTTGGCAACTATGATACCAGGAATTTTAATTTTATTTATAATGCATCTCAATCCAATTTATTTTACCATCCACTGGATTTTCTTCACCTTTCCAGAACAAGTTTGTGATCATCTTGTTACCAGTTGAATCTAATATATTGATTGATTTGTTAAGTTTTTCATTCAACAAATATTTACTGACCATCTACTATGTATAAGGCATAGGATAACAGCAATAAATTCAGGACCAACAGGAATTTTTCTCTCATAGAGTTCAAGATTGTCCAGGGAAAGATTGGAACCAAGAATTGAAGCATGAGTAGGTATAGGGTTGTTACAGTACTGTACTTAGTTTGAGATTATGGTGATGCCCAACGAGGCAGAGAAAAGTGAGAAGACTTGAGAGATACTTTGCTTGCAGAATTGGTAGACATTTGTGAATGACTGGATATAAGAAATAAGAGAAAATGGGGACTCAAGGATGCCTTCCAGTGTACTGATTTGAGGAAATAGAGTAACAACAGTGATACCATTTAGTGGAATGAAAAAGATGAGGAAAGAAACAGGTTTTGGTCAGATAAATGTGATGTTCAAGAAATGATGCCATGTCACAAATCCAAGTCTTGAATTCAGATCTGGGAAGGAAAGACACACACACACACACACACACACACACATCATCTGCATACAAATGGCATTTCAAGCCATGGAAATACATTACATCAATTATTTCACAGTTACAGGAAAGATGAGCACCTAGGATTGAGACTTCAGAGGTGACATACAGACAAAGCTTTCTTCTCAACTAGCACGGCAGATTGAGAAGAAACAACCCATGTTAAAGAAAGAAACACAGAAAAGGATGTAGTCAAATAATTCAAGGATAGAAAATTATTTTGAGATAAAGGGAAAGCTAAACAGTTGAGTTACATGAATTGGGTTACATGGCATTAGGTTGTCAGAGGGTTACAATATGTTCCAGTGGAATGATGAGGGCAGACATTATAATGCAGGGGTTGGGGAATTAATCAGAGATGAGAAAGTGGAAGCAATACGCATAGATAGTAGGATGTTTGGCAATTCAGGAGTCAGAGGCTTAGAGTTCCTTGCAAGTGTGGGTGAAGACATGACTTTTTTTATAGATGACAGATGCATGAGCATGTCTACAGAGGGGAAAGAGCCTGTGGAACAAGAGAGATTGATGAAACATTGGAGAAATAGCATAATGTGAGAAGCCAAGTCCTTAAGTAGGTGACAGATGGTACATCCTCCTTGGATAGAGAAGGATTCATCTCCTCCACGATGTCAGAGAGAAGGTAAAGATGAGAGTATGAATGTCCATTTGGTGGTGGGAAGCAGAGGAGCATGAGTGTATCAGGCAAAGTCCTTGGCTGCAAGCAGACTAGATGATTAACAAGAGAATAACTTTATTACAAGTATACTCTGCAGCTGAAACAATCAGTGGGAACCAACACAAAGCTTACCTTCCAGAAACAATACCCCAAACTATCTTCAGAGCTAGACTGATAAATAAAGAAACCCACCACCATTGCTACCATGAAACTCAAGATGTGACATTGTTACACTTTTACCTCAGAAACTTGCCCTATGCGCTGCCACCATCGTTTGCTGCCACCAAGAAGAAACAAGAATTGAAGAGAAAGAAAGAAAGAATGTTTTCTCACTTCTCTTTTGCCGTTAATTAATAGTAAAGTTGCAGTAATAGTCAGTAGTAGTAATAATCTCCTTATTAATGATTTGGGTTGCTTGGATGGTGTGAACTATTTTGCTGGTGGAGCTTATTTATTGCCCCAGGGAACCCAAGGCCCATAGGAATTGCTTGGGAAGAGGGTGGTGGAAGAGTAAATTCTCACATGGATAGCTTCTATAAAAGGAAAGAAGTTTTTTCTTATTCCCTATTATAAAGCATTCATAAAGTGCCCCCATTGGTTTGGTGGCTCGCCTTTGTTAAATCCTCGCACCTTCAGGAGGCACGGCCAAGGCGGGGGGGTTGGTGGTGGGAGGGTGGTGTGTGGATTATCACAATGAGCGGGCTGGGGTCGGATGTAATGTTCGGAGACCAGCCTAGCCCACATCGGCAAATACTATTTTCTAAGGGCAAAACAAAAAAAAAACAAAAAACAAAAAGTCGGCCGGGCCTATGATGGCGAGCAGCACCGTAATCCCAGCTACGAAGGAAGGAAGCTGAGGTAGGAGAAGACAGAACCCTGCGGGTGGAGGTGTCCGTGAGCTGAGGGTCATGCCACCTGACACTCCAAGCCCGGGGCAACAGAGGGCGGACGCGGCGCGGTCAAAAAAAAAAAAAAAAGAAAAAAAAAAAAAAAAAAGAAAAAAAAAAAAAATAAAAAAGAAGAAAGGAACAAAAAAAAGAAAAAAAATGAAAAAAAAGAAATAAAAAAGAAAAAGGGCAAAAAAGAAAAGAGAATAAAAAAAAAAGAAAAAAAAAAGAAAAAAGAAAAAAAAAAAGAGAAGGGGAAAAAAAAGGGGGGTGGGGGGTGATAAGGGGGGAGGAGAAGGGAGAAAAAAACAAGAGGAAAAAAAAAAGAACAAAACAAAGGAAGCCCACAAGGCAAGTGAGCGGCCAGGAGGGGACAAAAAGACACGACCGGAAAACAGATGAGAAGGGGGTGGTGAAAAAAAAAACGGAGAGCAAGGGGGGAGCCGAAGAAACAGGGAGACAAGACAGGATAGGGGTACCGAGCTGAGGAAACAGGGGGAAGAAGGGGAACGGTGTGGAAACAGGAGGAGGGACGCACTAGGGGCAGACATCGGAACGGTCAGACACGGAAGAGAGGCCGAGTGGGTACAAATCGATAGTGAAGGGAAGAGAGAGGGCGAAGAAAAAGTAAATGGACGGTCGAGGGTTTGGGACAAAGGCAGTGCCAAATATAGGAACAGGGACAAAAAAATGATAAGGCTCACAACGGCCCCCCACAGGTAGTGACAGAGGGTGGGCTCCCGTCACGGGTGAGCGACCAACGCCCCAAGCCAACCAAGAGGGTAGGCATGTGTATTGGGGGGGTAAAAGAGTAAAGCCTAATAATGGAGGAAATTTTGAATTCAACCCAGGAAAAAGTTTTTCCCCAAAAGACTATTGGGATAAAATAAAAATGGTAATTCAAAAGCCACCTTGAAGCATCAATGGGAGCGGGAGAACCAGTGAGAAGAAAGAGGGAGACAGTGGAAAGAAGGGGCCAGATGAGGCAGCGCAGCGAGCTAGAAGGGCCGGTTTGGAATGAAGGAATAAAGAGGGTGGTGGCAGGGTGCCTGCCTGTACAGCATGAGTTTTATGGCTGTTGCTTACCGATCTCTCCCCTTACATTGTTAGAGCACTCTCATTTTTCGCCATTGCAAACCCACACGATCTGCATATTCTTGAATGCGAGAGCTTTACACTTTTCACAACTCCAGGTGTTATCTTCTAGGGCCGAAAATTATTCTGCGATCTATAATCAAGTTGACAGGTTACTATTCCTCTCTATGTGCCACAGTCGTGGGGTAATGCAGCAGTTGCCGGGGAGGAGAAGAGCAGTGCCATGGCAAAGGCAGTCAGCCAGTCGTAAGTATTAAGTTAGCTCTAGACTTCTTGTGGTTCTGGGGGGTTTTCGGGGTTCTCTTGGGTCTTCAACCAAAAGTTCCAGAGTTTCTCTTGGCCTACTTTGTCATCTGCATATTTCCATGTGTACCAAGTCTCAAACATTTAAGTTTTAGTTATTGTGAAAAGAGCATCAAGTACCTTGTCTAATCGCTTCAATTTTGACAGACTATGGAAATGGGAAAAAATCAAGACATTTAGTAACTTTATCAAGTGCACAAAGCTATTGGTGAAAAAAAATAGTTAATAAAACCAAGTATAGCTCCTTCCTATTGCTATTTTTCTCATCCATTTCATCTTTAGATTTAGATTATTGTCATATCGATTCAAGCCACATTCTTAGAGCTATGTTAGGCATTTTTTGGAGAATATTTGGAGAGAACGAGAAGTAGTAGTACTCTCTTCCGGATTTTGATTTAAGTCATATATCATGAAGCACACCTCTTCCCCCAATATTTGACAATTATTTAAATTTAAAACGTTTGGCCAAATTGGCCCGTGTGCGGGCGGCCGGTTTGTTTGTTTGGTTTTTTTTTTGTATGGTTGTTCTTTTTGTTTGCTCAAGCCTTGTTTAAATCCCAGCACTTGGGAGGGCCGCGACGGCGGGATCACGGATCTGGGGGGGTCAGGAGAGGACGATCAGACCATTCCTTGCTAACACGGTGTTGAATGATGTGTGAATTGAAACCCCGTCTCGTTGTGATTTGTTTGTGATGGCACACCCGTTCTCTACTAAAAATACAAAAAAACCCACGCCGTGCGCGTACTGAGTGCACGGGCGCCGCGCCTCTTGTAGTCCGCCTACTCGGGAGTGTGCGGGCAGGAAGACGGAAATGAGAAGCGAAGAGAGAAGGAGGCAGGAGAATGCGAGAAAGGCGAACGGTGAGAGAAATGAGAAGAGAATGGCGCGTAGTAAACCCGGGAGGCGGAGCTTGATATAGTGAGATCCGGGGCCCACTGACTCCCAGCCGGGAGAGGGCGAGAAAGGGAGGGAGACCCATGAGGCAAAGCTTCCGTGCCAAAAAAAAAAAAAATAAAAAAAAAAAAAAAAAAAAAAAAAAAAAAAAAAAAAAAAAAAAAAAAACAAAAAAAAGGCAAAATTTTAATTTAAAAAACCGGGCATTTATAACTGAAAATGAACACAAAGTAGCATTCTTGAAAATTCCCCTTAAAACAAAATTCTTACCAATCAACTAAAGTTAACATATCATGGAAACATTGTGCTAAGGTTTGAGCGTTTGTAATCAATTTTAGGACAAAATAAACATTATATGGATGTGTAACATTATCTTGATGCGCAAAGTTGGGCCATTTGGACTCTGGCGGTTCTTACGGAGACCAAACTTGGAGGATATGGGCAACTCAATCACACTCAATGATTAATTCTGAGGAACGGGGTATTAGTGTCACTGTTTGCTTGGTGTGGATTTTTTTTTTTTTTTTGCCCAATTTTCATTTATCCATTCTTCCCCAATGCCATAATTATTTTGGTCCTAACTTAGCTTTAAGAGTGACACCCAAAGTAGTGTACCACCACTAACTAAAACCCCTTACAGACTTGTGAAAGGCTACATTTTACAGAGCTATGTGCTCTGAAAATGGAAAGATTCATTTCACATAGTTTTATGTTTAGTAGATCACTTCCGGAAAAAATCAATGAATATTTTCCTTTCTGATGGAAACCTAATTACAGAAATTTAGAAATATTCACAGGACCACTTCCACTACTCATTGGTGTTGTCAAAAGCCATAATGGTCGCTTGTCTTTTTAGGGACTACGTCCTCCACCCTTTGTATACATTTTGGGCAAGAATGGTTGCTAAACACATTTACTATTTACTTAGGGCCAAGTCATTTAAAATTGTACCAGTTTTAACACTATTTATAGTCAAAATTACTATCAATAATACAAGGTATAATTTAACACTATATTTTCTTTCCTTCAGTCTGCCAGTCAAATCTTCATCAAAACTCCTTCCCATTCGATTTTTGCTATATTATTCATCACGAATGACTATCTATTTGGCTCACTGACACAGTGCCAAAATCCAGATCGCAAAGCCTGACAAGGGACTATTCATTGAAAGGATGAAAGAGTACATGTACAATTTTTGGACTGTTCTCAATGTTGTATTCCATTTTTCCTCTCCTTTTTTAAATTTTTCCAAGTTTTCCTTGTATACAATCTTCAGTTAGTCCATAATAATACTAACTCCAAAGATGGTAAATGCTTTTAGCCGTGCAATTCTACTACACACTGTGTGCCACCCATTTGTAATACTTTTTCCAGCTCACCTTGAAATCCTATCCAGAGCCCCAATTCGTAAATCTTTGGTAACAGGAAATTTCAGGAATCCACTAATATAAATCAATCGAATTGTTGATCAAAAGTAATCAGATTGTTGTGACATGTGCTATTTCTCTCTTAGGATTCAGAATGAAGTTGAGCTGATTGACCCCAGACTCCTCAACATTTGCCCACATCTTTTTCCCAGCAAACCTTCAACCTCTTTTTCCCAGAAACTCCTCGTGAGCTCTGTATTCCAACCCACACCCGTCCGCAACAAAAATGCCCTTTCCTTTTCAGCCCTGTGACTTCTTACCAGCATTCCGCCCAGTTCTATAAAATGCTATACCCTTTCCTTCAACTCAATAGACTTGGAATGGAAAGTTCCCGTTCTCTCTTACAACCTTTATATTTATCTTAGTCCCAGGCCTCAATCTACAGTCCTCTATGAGTATATTGATAATTTAACCATGATACCTGAATTTCTTCACTAATCGATATCATTATTTAACTTTTTCCTTTTCCTTTTGTCATGACTCATTAAATAGGTTGTAGGTTTACAGCTAATATCTTTCTGTATCTCTTACAGTAGGCATGGGAGCAATGGGAGCTCATGCATTACAGTCAATGTTACTAAGTAATTTTTCTTTATTTTCCCATGGGAGTTGCGAACATGGTAACGGTAAAACTACCGATAATCCAAGAGATAATATATGGTGGGCTGGGATATACACGGAAAAACAATGAAAAATTCTTATCTAATTCGTGTTTTAAAGATATGATAAAGTTTAAGATAACAATAATGAAAAATTACATGCTTATGACCAAAAAATGAGGTGCCATGCCAAAGATAATCTGGCCCTTGGGAAACAGAAATCATATCTGGATTTTATAAGCAAACACGTGATATATATATCCCACAGAGATGCTGGTGTGTTTCGAATTTGATGTTGATTGTTGTGATTGATTTTTTTGTGTGTGGATTTTGTTTGTGATTTTGTATATTTTTGAATTTGTTTGCTTGTGAATTTTGAATTGATTTTGGGTTGTTCGATGGGAATTGTTGCATTAGGATTGTTGATTTGTTTGTTTTGGTTTGTGATGTTTTGGACTTTGATGTGAAATGGTTGTTATGGGGTTTTGAATTTTTGTTTGAATGATTGTTGAGTTGTGAATTATGACTATTGATGAATTTGGTTGTTGATGTTTTTGAGTGGTGATTTTGTGAATTTTATTTGAATTGGTTGAATTGGGATTTGATTTGTGAATGGTGTTTTGGTTTTGTGTGATTTGCATTTGAATTGATTGAATTGAATTTGGCATCTATTTGAATTTGGTGAATGATGTTTTGATTGGAAAGGAATGAATATTTGAATGAATTTGAGATGTTGATGATGAATTGACAATTTTGTATGTGCTGAATTTTGAATATGAATTTGTTGATTTGATGAATTTTGTGAATGAGTTGTTTTGGAATGATATATTGTGTGAATGTGCATGGTCGAACTTGGATTGATTGTTTGCATGACTGTTGAATTTGAATTTTGAATGAAATAAATTGGTTTTGCATTGAATTGAAATTTTGAACATGTTGAATATTTTTTTGAAATGGATGACTTGATATTTTTGAATTGAATTTGATGAATGAGAATGGATGATGATGTGAATTATGTGTTGAATTTGATGAATTTGAATATGGTTGACATTTGCTGAATTTGATTGATTTTGTTGTGAATTTGTGATGAATTGACGAATTTGAATCATTGTTGATGTTGTTGGATGATTGGATGACTTTGATGGTTTGACTGGATTGATGAATTTGATGGGAAACTTGAATTGAATGTGTGAAATTGAATGTGAAATGTTGTTGGTGAATTGAAATTGAAATTTGAAAATGAATGAATTATGAAATATTGATTGTTGACTTTTGATTGATGAATTTGTGAATTTGAAGTGAGTGAATTGGAATTGAATTGATTTGATGGATTTGATGTGGAATTGAATTATATATGTTTGATGCTGTTGAATGATATATTTGTGAAAATTGAAATTATGATGGAACTGACTTGTGAATTATTGAAATTGAATTGATGCTTGGATGTGAATTGACAATTGCTGATAGAATTGATGTGAATGATGCTATTATGATGAATTGATTTGAAATGAATTGTGAATTGGATGTGAATTGTGAATTGAATTGAATAATGTGAATTGATGTGAATGAAATTTGTGTGAATTGATTGACTTGAATTTGATGAATTTGTTGTGATGGATGAATTGAATTGAATTATGAATATGTGAATTTGGAATTGTGAATTATGAATTTGAATGAAATGGAGACTGTGAGTGAATGATGTGAATGATGATGCTTAATTTGAATTGAATGCATTGTTGATGAATTGAATTTTGATGAATTATTGACTGATTGAATTGATTTTGATGAATCTTTGTGTGATTTGACATTTGATGTGAAATTGGAATTTTGTGAAAATGATTGAATTGAATTGCATAATGATTGAATTTGAAGAATTTGTTGAATTGATTGATGATTTGAATTGTGCATTGGAAATTTTGAACATTGATGTGTGAATGAATGTGAATTGAATAATTTGTTGATTGATGATGAATGAATTGATGACTTTGAATGAATTGCATTAATGAATTTTGATGGCATTGTTGTGATTAATTTGATTGAATTTGATTGATGTGATTGATTGGAATAACCTGATGATTTTGAATTATGAATGCCACTTTGTGAATGAATTGTGATGCTGCATTTGGTGATGTGGATGCATTGATGAAATGATTGAATTGATGGTTGACTGAAGGATTGAATTGACAGGGGGATAATTGTTGGAAATTAATTATGACTGATGAATTTATGATGCTGTTTTGTATGACTTGATGAATCGAAAATGTGATTGAATTGAATGGGGGTTTTGTTGTGGAAATTGATGAATTGGTGTGATTTGCTGGGTGCATGAACGGAATTGAATTGTTGTGAAATGACTTATGTGATGAGATTGTGAATTGAATTGATTTTGATGTGGTGTGAATTGAATTATGCTGTGATGAATTTTGATGAATGCATGATTAATTGATGATGAATTGAATAATTGTGAATTGTGATGATTGCATTATGCTGATGACTTTTGGAATGAATTGTTGGTGAATGATGAAATGTGGATGAAATATGAAATCTTTGGTTGTTGGATATGACTATGGGAATAAAATTGTTGACATTGGTGATTTTGATGATGAATTTTGATTGTGTGAATTGGCTGCTTGAATGGAATGAATTGATGAATTTATGTGAAATTTTGATGGGAATTGAATTTGTTGATTGATGTTGTGAATTTGTGAATTAAATTGAGATTGTTGATTTTGATTGCAATTGTTTGTGTGTGAAGATTATGATGGAAGATGTGTGTGTTGAATGATTGAATTGAATTGTGGCTTGATTTGTGACTATGCTGTGTGATGTTGAATTGAATTGAAGGATGGGTTCGATGTTGAATGATTGCTTTGCACTATTGTGAATTTGACTTTGAGCTTTTGCTTGTGACTGATTTGTGAAATGAATGTGAAATGGGATGAATTGAATTGACTTTTGGCTGATGAATTACTCTTTGACTTGTGAATTTTTTGTGATGATTTGAAAATAATGAATTGAATTGAATCTGGTGTTGACTTCTGATGTGTTGAATTGAAATTGATTTGATTGACTTGAATTTTGAAATGTTTGTGAATTATTGAATTGGAATTTTGATGTGAATTTGATTGTGGAATTGATGGAATTTGAACTGGATTGATGTGAAGAAATTGTGTGTTTGACTTTGAATTGGGGTTGAATTTGAAGGAGATTTTTGGATGATGATGGTTGGCTGACTTTGACATTTGTGAATTTACCTGAATGAATTGAATTGAAATTGATGGGAATTACCCTAACTGTCTTGATGTGATTTGTGATACATTGATCTTTGTTGAATTGATTATTGATGAATATGAAATGATTGATGAAATTTTTACATTTTGGCTTGGTTGTTTGAATGAATTATGTGCATAATGATGTTGGTTTGTTGAATTTTGATGATGTGACTGAATGATTGATGAATAATGTGTGAATATTTGAATTTGAATTGTGTGAATATTTGTGATTGTGATTGAAAATTGCGGAATTGAATTGAAATTTGTGAATTGTGATGGGCATTGGAAGGTGACATAATTCTGTGAATTTGTGAATTTTGGATTTTTGAAATTTTTGAATGATTGGATGATGAATTTTCGAATTTCGAATATATCTTGAATATTGAATGAATTTGAATTTGAATTGAATTGTATTTCGAATTGAATTGATGATTGAATTGAATTGATGATTTGAATTGAATAATTTGATGTTGACATTTGTGAATCTGCTTGTTGAATTATAATTTTGGTTGATGAATTAAAATTTTGATGAATGAATGAATTTGTGAATTGAATTCTTGTGAATTGATGATGATGATGAATTAAAATTGCCTGATGAATTTTTGAATGTTTGAATTAGTTTGATTTGTGCTTGTGCTTGAAATGTGAAACAACATTGGATGGTGTTGCACTTAATTTGGAATTAATTGAATTTGGCTGGAATTGAAATAATATCTGAATTGAATATTTGATGCAATTAATGATTGACAAATGAATTTTGAAAGAATTTGAATGTTGAATTGAATAAACTGACGTGTTGTCATTGAATCTGAATTGAATTTGATTGACACTTAATGGATGATGTGATGTGACTTGCATATTTTGATCTGAATGTGTGAATCTTTTTGGGATTTGTTGAATTGATGTGATGAATTGAATAATTGTGAATGTGTTGCATGTTTGAATTTTATGTTGATGAATTGAATATGTGAAATTAGAATACAAATGAATGAAAATAAAGACATTTGAAATTTTGAATTGGAATGTGGGTGTGGTGGATTGTTTGAATTGATGTGACTTTTGAATGTGACGATGTGTATCTGGAATTTGAATTGATGTGATATGAATTAATTTGATGTGACTTTGATGTGACAGGAATGAATGTTGAAATAACTATTTGGAAATTATTTGTGAAAATCATTGATGATGAATTTTGAATTGAATTTGAATTTGACATTGGGAAAATGAATGATGACAGAATTTATTGAATCTTGAATTCGACTTGGTGAATTTGTAATTGTGGAATTTGATTGACTAATTGGAATATTGAATTTGTTATGAATTACTGAATTTGCTTGATGTGAATATTTGGATTGTTTGTGATGATACGTGAATGGAATGTGATGAGATTGATGCATTTTGAATGAATTACCCTAATCTATTTCCCTTGGCGTATATTATCCACCTAATGCCTGTGCCTCTGTTTAGTTTTTTATTTTAAATTTTATAAAACCAATGAGATTATCCCATCTTCAGGCTTTGTAACTCTACTCTCTCAAAGTAGTCGCACTCCAACAGCTTCTCCGTTGCAACTTTGTGACTCATAATACATTCATCCAAAAATGCCCTTGTACATTTGTGGACCATATCATCATAACATACTAATAGTAACACTTAAGCATTGTTTACAGTCTTTTTCCTCTTCACATCTTGTTTTAATTCTATCTATAATGCACTGCAACGTGCCAGTAGAAAATGAAAAGGTATGTATAATGAGCAGGGTTTTTATGTTCTAGGAAAAGGGGTGGTTTGTTGAATCGTGGTGTTGTTGAATGTGTTGAATTTGATTGAAATGCTGCAACCTGGATATAGTGTGCCAAAACCCCGAGAGGGTCTTGCAAGTTGGCCCAGTGTGCATGCAAAATTAAAATTCGAGCCTTGAAAAAATTATCAGGTTGGAATTGGGAATTTACTCTCCATTAGTTGTGTAAATGAATAAAAATCTTAGCCTGTTAGAGAAAAGTACACCCAATGGTAATGTGATTATTTTCCGAAAGAAAGTTTCTCACTAAGTTCACTGTCTCTAAGCTAAAGTTAAGTATTCGTTTAAATTCATCTTTAAACCAAATGAAGGTTTGCTGCTATTACCAAACGTATTGCACTCTTACACTGCTCATCTTTTGGAAACTAGCTTCTGTACTATTCAAGCTACACTTAAAATTGTATAGTTACACTGTTATTCTTACCATCACCTGATCTGATTTGACACAATTATTTAATTGCCCTCTGAGGTGCAGGACTCCACTTGCTATAACTTAAATGACACGGTTTGTTTGTTTGTTTGTTTTTGTTTGTTTGTTTTTTGTCAATGTATTCTTGGAGCTTCAGTATTTTAGTTGTTTTTGGCTCTCATTGTGAAAAATCAAATGTCCCAAATTCCTTGCTGGATTCTTGAAGAGAGAGAAATTAAAAGAAGAGAGACGGAGATGCATTTGTTTCATTTTCTTGGATTTCCATATGTTTGGTGACTGACTGCTGACCATCATTTTCTCTCATCTCCTACCCTGCTTTGGTCAATTTTCTCTCAAGGAAGTTTATAAATTTGTTTATTACTGTCTTTACTGCGTCAGGCTAAAAGAAAGGTTTTTTCTTAAAAAAAGACCCCTATTTGCTTATTGACATTAATATATAACAAGATTATGCAATACACTATTTTGTAGGCCAGTGGACAGTGACTCCCCCGATTCCAGAGGGGAATGCTAGTGGGGGAGCTGCGTATGATTTCAGTGCGAGGATTGCAAGCTCAGCTCTCAGTGTGAAAGATTATTTATGCCATCTGTTGATGTGTAAATTCCTATTCTTCAGCCCTGCTGCTGTGATCAGGAGTGTCGTGTAGTAATGACTCCGAAAAAAGCAAAGCAACTGGTTTTTCTCCTATTTTCTTTTTTACTGGGGGCAGGGGGTGAGGGGGCGTTCTGTGAGTGAGGGGGACCAAATAACATACCTCTTCCCCTGCACACTTCTGTTGTTTATCCAGGATGGTTAGGAACACAATTTTCCCTGAGGATCCTTCCTGACCCTTCTGTTTAGACCCTCAGCATACCTTAATCTGGGTCGTTTGTGGGACCCCCCCAAGGAATAGTGAAGGGGAGCCAGTGAATCTCTGACAATTCATAAGTAATTTCAAGCGAGTCATAACAAAATAGTGTTGTATTTTCATTTATTTCCACGATATCTTCGCTTTATACTTGGTTGATTTATTCCATTTTTTTTGGTTAACCATTTCCCGTCTTAGGCTTTATTTCACCTTTTTTTATCTATGTTTCTTTAGTGTTGACAATTTAATTAAAACTGTTTGGCTATTGAATGCATCTAAACGCATTAATATAGATGCCATTCTCCCATCTTTAAGAATCGAAGGACAAGATACTTGTGAAACAAAGCTACTTGTGCTCTCTTAAATATCTTTATAGAACAAAATAGTGGCCTACTTCGCATTTTTCTTTGTATTTTTGGCCTGTCCTCCCATGTAAATTTTTCTGCTTGGATAACTAAATTCACGAGTATTATTGGGAAGAAA
>NW_022142798.1:0-33076 GCF_007565055.1 Rhinopithecus roxellana | reverse complement strand
ATTCCAAATACCTCTCCAACTGTTCTGACTGACTGCTGTTAGTGGAGCTTCTTACCACTTTTGATGACAAATCTCTGGTTTCGCAAACTGTTCTTTTGTATGCACAATAAACTACATGTTTTAATTTTAATCAAATTACATTTTTGACAGGGCTAAAAGTTGCTGGAAAAATGACCTACATCCAAATCCAGCATACCTTGGTAATTAGGTATTTCTCCTTTCATCCACAGGATAATACACATTTCACTTCTAGGATTATTTTGCAATGGAAAATAGGCATATCAAGAGGTAGCTTGAGAAATTCAGGCACCAGAGCTGGGTCCTCTTGGTTCCTAAGGGTTGCAGCTTGGGTTCCCGAATTGCTGCAGGTTGAGACAGAAATCAGAGTTCAGGCGGTCTGTTAGGGAGTGCTCTTGGGTTGGTCCCTGTGAGAAGGGGACAACATAGATTAGGTGAAGAGGAGGTGGCTGCAGGGCTGTCTCCACGGAGGCCTGGACCTGCCCCTGGGCAGCTCCCAAGTGAGATGGCTCTGTTGACTCTTCCCAGGGTGGGCTAGGTCACCGGTTGCCCCTAGAAGGAGGTGTGACTTTGGGCAGAGCAGGCACTTCCCCCAGGTGGCCGCTGACGAAGGCTGACACAGAGGGCTGTCTGCTGGCTTCACTCCCAGCAGCTAAGGAGATGCATCTTCCATCATCAAAGGTAGATGCAGGTGATGCCTCCACTGTCACCTACACTTGTCTTTTATAAACAGTGAATTTCTGGGTGAACAAAATCCCACTTTACACACTTTAAAGACACATGATTACTGACCTTCAGGAAAGCCGCAGTTACCTAAAGCCAATGCTCCTCTAGTTCAGCATCTTCTGGACTATTTTATTAGGGGTTCAATTTGCTTTATTGAGCTTTATTGGGTAAGCTGTTGTTTGGAAGTAATTTTGATTATTAGAGAAGTTAGACGAAGTTCATATCTTCCTTCCTTGAGGGTCTGCAGGATTCAATTGTCTTCCGTCTCGTCTAGCTCAAGTGCTCTGCATTTAATATGACCAGGCAGGCTTCCCACATGCCAGCTGAGCCAAAATTGGCGGAGCAAGGTGCCCTCCTGAAGGTATCGTATCCTCCCTGGGCTCACAGGACTGAAATTCAGCATCGAGAAAAGGGGCTTTGAAAGGAAGCTAGCCTCGATTTCTCGAAAGACTAGTATCTCTTAGCCTCTCAAAACAGAAGTTTTCTCACCGTAAAAATATGGAGTCACTGTTTCTTCCATCATGGAAGGGTTGTTAAGATCCAGTTAGATTTCACATCTTACAAATTAAATGCCTGCTAAGAAGTAGGTACTAAATTGGGCCAGGTGCAGTGACCCATGCCTGTACTTCAGCACTTTGAGAGGCAGAGGCTGGCAGATCGCTTGAGGTCAGGACTTCGAGGCCAGCCTGGCCAACATGGTGAAATCCCATCTCTACTAAAAATGCAAAAATAACCAGGTGTGGTGGTGGACACCTGTAATCCCAGTTACTCAGGAGGCTGAGGCAGGAGAATCACTTGAACCCAAGAGGTGAAGGTTGCAGTGAGCAGAGATTGCGCCACTGCATTCCAGCCTAAGCAATAGAATGAGACTCAGACTCAAAGGAAAAAAAAGACGTCAGTGCTAAATTAATATAAGTTTTGTTTCACCCTTCAAATTCTACTGGATCTCCCTCACTCATTTGACATAGGTAACCAATTGCTGTCACATTCCTTACTAAATAAATCTTTCCCCAAATAATTGGATACGTTGTTTAAAGTTTCATAGAAAGTACTTATACACCCCAGGCTCAGCCTCCGGTTTTCTGTTCTGTTCTGTTGACCTGCTTGTCTACACCTGTGCCAGCACCATATCCAACCCGCATCCAATCCCTTCTGCTTCCAGCTGGTTCTGTGATAAGCCAGGAACTCTGTTTTGAGGTTGGTGACCTCGACAGTCTTGACCTTGAGCTCGCCTGTGCTCTGAGCTTCTGGGTCCACTTTGCTGATCCTCTGATCTGCATTCTCCCTGCTGTTTCTACTTTCTGTTTCCTTTGTGTTTCCGGAGACATTCACAGAAGATCCCTGGTTTGTTTCCCTGCAATGTGTGACTCATGCATGGCACTGTGCTGATGAAGCAAGTGAACTCTCCGAAGATGCAAATGTGGTTGTTTGTTTGTTCATTTGTTTGTTTGTTTCCACGTCTTCATGGTTCTCCAGTGTATTCCCCGCAAAATCTCTCCAAAGCTTCACCATTCCAACAAAGCTGTTGCTCTCTCTCTTCAACTGTGACCTTCAGTTTTGTTAAGAAAATCAAGTTCACTTTTGTCCTCCATGTGTCAAGGTCTCTGCCATTTTTCTCAGTGGTTCTCCTGCATCCTCCCTGGCCCTCCTGCACCCTCCGGGCCTCACACCTCCTCCTCCTCTCTGTGATCCGAGACCCTCCTCCTCCTCCTCTCTGTGATCCGAGGCCCTCACACCCTCCTTGCCTGGGGAGCAGATCCTTGCTCAGGTCCTTGGGAGGATGACTCAGTGGAAAGGCCTCTTCCAACATTCAACTCCATTGTTCCCCACTGTCCTCATCTTCAAAAGCTGCACATGATCCTCCTGCCTTCTCTCATAAAGGCCTTTCTCTTTCCTTTTCAGACTATTGGCCACAGTTTAATGATCTGATAAACGAACTCCTCACCAAATTCTAATCTTCTGTCACGTGTCTTGCCGTCTCTGAGCTGTCATCTGTATGAGCACCTGCAGCCCTGCCCTGACTTCATGCCCCTTGCTCTTTCTCTAGCCCTGCTGGCTACTGCGGCAACCTTCGCCTGCAACAAGCTCTTCCCTTGACCCCCAGGCGGACCCCAGATAAATCCCTTCTGGCTCCTTAATCCTAAACAGATACGTTTGTCACCTGCATTTTCTTCTCATCTAAATTCTCTTAGGTGTTGCCATTGCTCGTGTGATTCTCCACCTAACCCGGCTTTTACTTCGGCTCCGAGAGAATGATTCTCCCACCTTCAAACAGCTTGAGCACAATTATTCTTAGGTTTGTGTTTCCGATCCTGGCCTCACTCCTGTCTTCAGGTTCTTTATTTGCAACATCTCTTGAATAGTTGTATTCAATACCACGACTTAAATTTAGCCTAACAAAACTGAATAGAGCTCCCCACCCATTTGTCTTGCCGATGACCCAAATTCCCATTTCCTTTCCTAGGAATGCTGTCCCAGGAAGCAGAACTGAGGCCTCGTCTCTAACACTGGGCTTCTTCCCCAGACAAGCTCTCCCTCCTCCAGCCGTGTGAATGTCCAGGTGCAAGAGATGATATTGCTTTTTCATTTCCATGTATAAAAAGGGCTTTATGTAGCCAGGCGCAGCAGCTCACACCTGTAATCCCAGCACTTGGGGAGGTCAAGGTGGGCGGATCACCTGAGGTCAGGAGTTCAAGACCAGCCCAACCGATATGATGAAACCCCGTCTCTACTAAAAATACAAAAATTAGCCAGGTGTGGTGGCATGCACCTGTAATCCCAGCTACTTGGGAGGCTGAGACAGGAGAATCGTTTGAACCTGAGAGGTGGAGGTTGCAGTGAGCTGAGATCACACTATTGTACTCCAGCCTAGGCAACAAGAGCGAAACTCCGTCTCCAAAAAAAAAAAAAAAAAAAAAGGCTTTATGCGTAGAAATATCTTACACATTTTGAGTTACCTGTTGAATTACCTCTCTCATCAAATCATCAAATTTTGTTGTATCTTCTTTTCCACTTTCATGGCCTCTCTACTTACATTGAAAATACAAAACACTTTTCTGTTAAGTTTTAATTCAGTGTCTGTGTGTCTGCATGTGTGTGTTTGTGTGTGTGGATTTTCCTATAAGGATGTTGTGATTATTTGTTTCTACATAATTCATTTTGACGCTGAACTCATCCACTGCCCCAGCCTGCTGTGAACTGCTTAAGCCTCTTAGTAACCACTCTTTGGCAGTTCTCTGTCATCTGAGTGTCTGCTTGAGATGGCAGCAATTTCATTATCCAAGGCATTGATTTATCTTTTAGACAAATAACCTGGGCCTGAGAACAGCACTGGGAATTCTATTCCAGCTTGGCATGAGTCCACTGGTTCATACACTTGATTTGGTCAAATGATGTGCTGAAATGCAGATCTCCCAGCAATCAAAAACACTATTTATTAAAAACTGATTATGTCGACACTTTCCTATATTATTGAATTCTTAGAGCAACTGATGTCATGGATATTTTTATCTTCTTTAAATGGAGCAGGATGCTCAGGAAGGACTCTTTGATAATACCATGGACTATCTGAGACTTCCACTCACTTTCGTAACAGTCCCTCTGCTTGAATCAATTATACTAATCACTTGTGTTTAGTCAAAGTTTCCTAAAACCACTGCACACATGTGCACCAAAATTGCACCAGCACAGAACTCTCTGCCTCCCCAATATTTATCCCTGTTTAGCCTTGCTGTGTGACACTTTAAGGAAGCCTCTGTTCACACAGTCTCTGCTTCAAGCTCTGTAAAAGAGAATAGATAAGATTATATTCTACAGGTGTTACGGGGTTTAATGAGATCGTTTATATAAAGCATTTACATCACTGCCCATGGTATAGATGTTCAATAATAGCGATCACTTACCCTTTCCCTGCCTCCCTCCATGGCTATTATAACTACTGCCTGGGAAGTTCATTTGCTGATAAATCATCCATTAAATTGTAGCACTGATTTGCTCTTATCGTGAAATCTTATTAAAGCATTTTATTATTATGTGGGGTTTTTTTTTCCTCAAATACTTACTGTCTTGACAACTAGATTAAAAGCTTCCAAGAAGCAAGAAGAAGTCAAGATGTGATAGGGTCCCTGAAAGTACAGAAGTATAGCTCAGCACTTCTTATGGTGATATCCAGATTCCCAGCCTTGATATGCAAGAAGATACCAGTTGTGTGTGTGTGTGTGTGAGAGTCGTGTTTGCTCTGAAATACCCTCTTGAAGACCAATTATAGGATTACAGGTAATTTGCATTGAATTATTCACACTTTCTATAATTTTCCAATTTTACATTAGTGCTACTTTTTTAATTATAATGAATAAAGACATCCTACTAAATGGCATGGAAAAAACATAAAATTCACTGATTGGGTCTTTTAATGTTAATTTGTTGATTCCTAATTTAAGGTCTAGCTATGCAACATGGCTGACTCTATTTGCAGTTGAAAAGATGGAGACTGGAGGGTAAAACGCAGCACCCCAGACATAGTCCTCAATAAATATGTGTTGATTTGTGACAGCACATACTGACAATCCCCAAAGTTGAAAGCAGAAAGGAAAAGAACAGCACTCTCTGCGCTCTTGATCCTGACTGCTCTCCCTTCTCTCTCTTAGTACTGTTTTAGGTGTGCTGTGAACCCCGAATAGCTTGCTAAGCCCTGAAAGGAGATGGGATCATTAATCTTGGTTGGGGCCGGCTCCTTGCTGACACAAGCGCCACTTTCCCATGGCACCTTGCCCTCTCGACACACAGAGATCCTTTTGATGCCAAAGAGAAGATCCAGCACATACATAATTTAAATCTTTAAAATTCTAAAATAAATATATTTATCCATTTTGATAAGAGTACAGAGAGAACACTCCCAGGCATTTTATTTTTAAAGACTTCATTCTCAAACATGTCCGCATTGCTAAGCCCCAGACTTCTTTATGACTATCGTGATGAATTGTTCTAGATCTCAACATGAAAGGTTTAAAGTCACAGAAGCAGCTGGTTTTCTCTTGGGATGCATTCTGAAAAAGCACAGGTGTAGGTCTGCTGGGAAGAGAAAGGAAAAGGAACGGCAGGAAGCTGAAGTGAGGGCTGAGAGCAGCAGGCTGTGGGATGCTGGTCTCACTCAAGTAGCAAAAGTTGACTGTTGCTATTCTCACTGACCCTAGTGAAGATTGCCAATCCGTAAATCAATGGGCCCGTTTCAAGAATCAGCATCAGAAAAATGACCTCAGTGGACACCAGGGCTTATTGTCTTCCCCACCTATCAGCAGCAGACAGTTTTTCATGACAGTCCTTTCCTTCTCTGGGAAAGAGCACAGATGAAACATAAAATAAAAATAAAATAAAAAACATAAAAATCTGTGTGAGTTTATGGGTTATGGTTCACATCACAGACTTTCAGGTTTATTTTCTAACTTACAATGCATTGATGAATCTTAATAGAAAGGAAATAAAAAGTGTTTTCCTTGTATTTGTGATTTCTAGACCATAAACTTTTGGAAGATGAAAGGTAGCCAGGCTCCCAGCAATTGCCTAAGATGTGAATCAGGTTGGAAGGGATTCTTACTTCAACAAACGAAATGCACAGATAGATTATTCCTTAAGATTTATTTCTGTCCAAATTCAGGTGGGACATCTTGTTCTAAATTCACTTTCCTGAACTCAGAGTTAAGTTGTTTCTTTTCCCAAAGTTGCCTTTTGTTGTTTCTGGTAAAAATGTGATGCAGACACCCAAGTTCTTGGACTCCACTGTGAGTGACCGCTATGAGAAGGATGGGAGAGGAAGCGGGTCAGCAGATGGCCGCGGCCAGAGCCCAGGTGAGACGGAGTGTGGGTCTGTTAGGAGGCACAGTACCATCCCCAGGATGCACAAACGCCCTGGACGGAGGGCTGCTCTCTTCTTCTGCAAGTGAGAGCAGACTAAAGACTAAAGACTGGTGAGCTGATCACATTTCTCTGTCTGACTCTCATTCCAGAATATTCTCTTGAATGAGCAAGAAGGAGGTCGGAGGAAAGCCTCATGCCTGTAGCTGTCTGTGGGCAGCAAGGAGCGTCTTCCCGGGCTGCTGAGCTGTGATGCCTTCCAACAGCCAGGTGGCTCCTCCTCCCTTGGTCGTCCATCACCCCACAGGGGTCCTTGGGTTTCATCCATGTCTGGGAACTCTGGTGACACTGAGCCCACCAGCCGGTTCTGAGCTGGAGGTCCCGTCGCAGTGACCCATAGCTGAGGCATCCAAAACCCTTCCATGGGAGAGAGAGGACCCACAGGACAATCTCCACAGAGAGGGTCCTGTGTTCTGACTGGGAGATGGCACTTCCAAAGTTCCTCTGAAATGGGCACCATTGACCAGGGAAGAGGTCTTGGCAGAGACTCCTGCGCAATCATGTACTTTTGAATAATTGCGTTTTCACTGGCAAGAGTATTCTTCCATGACATTTATATGCATGTGTGTGATGATTTGTGAGACAATGTGTTTATATAGTTAAATAATCATGCATGCGTATATGTATGTTTATGCCTGTTTGTGATGAATTTCTGCTTGTTTCCTTTTCTGAGGTTTGGGTAGATGTCTCGTGCTGCCTTTTTGATTTTGGACACTGAGTCTGTGAACCCAGAGACTATCAGCTGGATGACAGGAACCCGATGGAATACCCCTCACTGCTGCACAGCAAGGCTGCCTCCCACAAGGACCATGGCCTTGCTGTCACTGCCTCATCTTGTGGGTGAGTCCTAGACCTGTGGACTGGCAGGCTGTGGACAGGTGAGACACTCTGTGGGCTGAGCCACAAACGTGGCTCTGAGGTCTGGAGGCCACACGCAGCTCCACACGCAGGTATCGGTGACTCCAAGTCTCAGTACTGCTGGGCACTGGGATTATTTCTCACCTTTCGAAATCCTTGAGAGTCTCTGTGTATTTTACTTCAAATAGAGCCTCATTTCTAACCTGTGTTGACTGTGGGGTGGCCCTGAGCCATGTGCATGGCCCTGTGGAACGCATCTGGGTCCCGAGTGGACATTTCCTCATTTGTGAAGACAAGGGCCATGGCATGGTGAGGGTGGCAGCCCGGCACCCCTGTGACCACTGGCCCCAGCCTCCTTTCTCTCTGCTGACCTGCTGGCTGGCGCCTCCTGACTTGTGACTCCTTCCAATTGTTTTCTAATCAATTCAGCTGAAATTAAAAAGCTGTATTTGTATTTGCTCTAACACCCTTGGCGCGCTGTTGGTGGCTGTGACCTTCCTGTACTGGAGTCTGGCTGCTGACAGCACACTGCTGCCACAGTTGCTTTGCTAATAAATAATGAAGCACCCTCTGAGGTCAGGAAGGGCTGCTGGTCCAAGCAGGGCGCGCCCCCACCCAGACCCTGCCTCCTAAGAGGACCTTGAATGGAAATTGCAGCTCACACTTGCTCAGAAAGCACACTTTATTTTCTTTATGTTCAATGCATTCGTCTGATTTGCAAGAGATTGATTTTTATTTTGTTTTTATTGTGGTAAAATGTACATAACAGAAAAATGACCATTTGAACCAGTTTTAGGTGTGCACTGCCATGGCATTAAATTCATTCAAAATGTTGTGTCAACCATCACCACTATTTCCAGAACTTTTTCATGATCCCAAACAAAAACTTTACATCCATTAAACGGGAAGTCCCCACCTGCGCCTTCCACAGTGCCCGGAAGTCTGTGTTCTGCCTCTGTCTCTGAGAATTGGCCCTCTGGCTATTTCCTACACGGGGAATCATACATCTGACCTTCTGTTCCTCTTCTTTCACTTTGGGTAGCACTGCAGGGTTCATCCAGGTTTAGGCATGAATGAGTGCTTCCTAAGCAGGAGCTGATTTTTAGCACCTTCACTCTTGATGGCACGTACAGATACGTTAAGAATTTGGAAAACATTTAAGTATCAAACTAAAATGCCCATGGAAAGCATGCTTTTCTGAAAACAGAAGTCTCACCTGCTTTGAAACTCAGAAAATTAAAAAGGCCACTTGAAAAAAATTCCTGAAAATTAACACTGAGTTTGCTCTAATGAGCATTTCAAAGGCTCGGCAGTTGATCATCTAGCATTGTGTTGGAACACAGCGAGTCATGGCTGCGTGAAACTGCTTCACTTTACAGACTGGAGCAAGCATTTAATTATAGGATACAAGAAAATGAAAATACACCTAAATTATTATAACACGTGAGGATGATAAGCAGCCAATTTTAAAATACATATGTGATTTAGTATTTATTTTAAACTTAGAGAATTTATGAAAAAGTGAGAGCCTGATAGAATTCACATGCTGACTAGATACTTTGTTTCCAATTTCATATTTTCTGGTGCCTATCCCAAATCAGTTGCTGCATTCACACTGCCTCAAGACACTACAGCCCAATCTCTGAGATCCCAAAGGGTCTGGGGAAGAAGTGGGTGTGGAGCCACAGGGACAGAGGCCAGATCTACCTGCTCTGCTCCTCTCTGAGGTCTCAGGGTTAAACCCAGGGTCTGGTACTGGTAGGTGAGGTTTGAACATAACAACTGAAGGGACTGAGAAGGCAGGTGGCCTATGGAGGAGCCTCTGTGTGGAGCCATCCTAAAACATGTTCACCCTCCCATCTGGGCACCTGGAAGAGACAGTGCCACTCAGAGGGCATCCTGATGCCTGGCCACAGTGACCCAAGGCACACATCTTCAGCATCCATCCCCTGAGTCTGGCCTCTTCTGCACCATGCCCATCGATTCCTTAACCTGAATTACATGATCCTCAAGGCTCTCCTAGTACTTAGTGCTCTAGTTTGTCTCTTCCTGGGCTACATATCAAGACAATGATAATAACCTAGTGATAATGATGGTGATGATGAAGATATTGATGTTGATGATGATGATGATAATGGTGATGTGAGGTAATAGTGATGGTGATGATGATGGTGATAGTAATGATGATGATGGTGATAAAAATGAGGATGATGGTGATAGCAATGATGATAATTATGATGATGGTGATGGTGATGATGATGATGGTAATGATGATAAGGGGGATGCTAATCATGGGCATGGTGATTGCAATGATGATGATGGTGATAATGATAATAATGATGGTAGTGGTGATGATAGTTATGGTGATGACAATGGGGATGATGACAATAGTGATGATTATGATAATGATGATGATGGTAATGGTGGTGATGGCGATAATAATGATAGTGATGGTGATGGTGATGGTGATGACAATGATGATGTTGATGGTGATGATAATGATGATGATGGTGATGGTGATGACAATGATGATGGTGATGGTGATGATGACGATGATGATGGTGATGGTGGTGATGACGATGATGGTGATGGTGGTGATGACGATGATGATGGTGATGGTGTTGATGACGATGATGATGTTGATGGTGGTGATGATGATGATGTTGATGGTGGTGATGATGATGGTGATGGTGATGATGATGATGATGGTGGTGGTGATGATAATGATGATGATGGTGATGGTGATGGTAATGATGATGGTGATGGTGATGATAATGATGATGATGGTGATGGTGATGATAATGATGATGTTGATGGTGATGATAATGATGATGGTGATGGTGGTGATGATGATGATGATGGTGATGGTGATGATGATGATGTTGATGGTGATGGTGATAATGATGATGGTGATGGTGGTGATGATGATGGTGATGGTGGTTATGATGATGATGATGTTGATGATGATACTGATGATGATGGTGATGGTGATGATAATGATGATGGTGATGGTGGTGATGATGATGATGGTGATAGTGAAGATGAAGATAATGACAGTGGTGATGGTGATGGTGATGATGGTGATGATAATGATGGTTATGGTAATGGTAATATTTATGGTGGTGATGACAACAATGATGATGTTGATAGTGATTATAAGATGATGATTATGGCGATGGTGGTTGTGGTGACAACGTTAAGAGAAATAATTTCAATTTATTGAGTTCCTGCTATATACTGGGCACCGTAAGATTTCTCTGCATTCTTTCTCAAATAAAAAGTAGTACTGTTATCCCTGCATGAGGACATAGGTCAGAAAGATGAAGCTGTTTGTTCAAGGCACCTAGTGGGAGTGGCAGAAGTGGCTGACTATAAAGTGCTATCTACAAAGCTTTTGCTCTTCCCAGTGTTTGATGTTGGTTGATAGAAAAACACCCTTGTGAACTTCTCCCTCTCTTCTTTGAAACACTCTAGATCTGCCAATTGGTGAAAGCGGTATGATCTTGCAACCACATATTCTACATTTGACCTATTATGTAAGGAGATTTCTTCTTTTAAATGTAATTTTCTCATCTATCGTGTATTCTCTCCAGGTGCTGTTTAAGCATGGGTTACTTTCCTATCACCCCGATCAGCATCTCTAACTTCCTCTTGCTGAGTGCCACAGCTCTAGTTAACTCATTTTGCTTCTACTTCTTATGGAGAAGCAATGGCTGTAGAATTCAAAGGGAGTCAAAATTTCAAGTGGGAAGTATAAAGATTGCAGGTTATTAAGCTGGATTGAAATGGAGGGTTTTCTATTGCCTTGTCTTAGATTATTTTTAATAAATGGGCACTAAGAATTCTTTATTTTAGGCCAATATCTTTTGTAAATTTGGAAAATAATTGAAAAAAGTGGATTTTAAAGAAGCCTAGAAAAAATAAAGAATTAAATGTCCATGAAGAGCCAATTATTTGCTTTCATGTTTCATTAAAGCAAATAAAATTTTCAAAGCACTTTCCACATTTGATTACAGTGTCAAAGTACAACTTAAGGCTTTTTCTTCACTTGAACAATTATATGACACCTTCACCCCAGCTAATGTATGCACATAATTGTATAGATAAGCAAAAGAAGTAAGTTATTATGTTTTAATGGGACAACTGACTTATTTCTATTATTTCACCAGAATATTTCATTCAAAATTACACAAAAATAAAACTTTTTAATTATAATGTTAAATACTTCTTGATGGATAATAATGTTTTATTTTTGTTGAAAATCTGATATCTGTATTTTAAGTGCATTTATTACACGTATAAAATTGACTTTTATCACTCCATACCACTGACTTTTATTATGACTTTAGATGAGTGACATAACTTCCCCTGAATGCCAGCTGGTTAGATTATCAGCAGTAAGTATAAAAAAAGGCAGTGAGGTCTGATGCTATGAAGACGCAGAGGCAAAGAACACAGAAAGTAACAGGTGTTTCCAAAGTATGAAAAGTAGAGTATAAAGAAAAGATGATTGGAAGTGATAGCCATTCTCTATGGCTGGTTGAATTGCCGAATCTCCTTAGCCACTATAGTCAGGACACTGCGATGGTGAGTTGCAAGGTGGAAGGACAGCTATGTTTTTGTAGCACTTTACCAGGCTGCAAAGTGACCAGACTACTCTTTAGCTTCTAAGGTATTAGATGGCAGGAGGCTTCTCTTGTCTCCCCACAGAGCTCAGGAAAATGATGAACATGTAATAGACAATTCATATATGACCTCTGATTTTTAATTTGTCTCAAAATGATGATATTTAGAAGTCCACATGCAACAAAGCTGTCATTTTCCTTAAACCTATGCACATTATCACGGTATGGAAGGCTGGCACATGCTTTTGTAAATACAGAACATCAACTGGCCCTTCTTCTGTCTTTGCTGGTTTCACAAGTGGGCCCACAAAGAATTATCTGATTTTGTAATAATCTCTTCCATAAATATCGAAATATCATTTTTATATATAAAGTATATATTATAAATATATTATCATATAACATTATATATTATATTATATTATGTTATATTATGTTATAATATAGAATATATCATGTAACTAATATATAATATTATATAATTTAACATAATATATTATAATATATAATATAACATATATAATATATAATATATAAAGTATATATTATATACTCTATATGTATTTAATATGTATTTATTTATCTATAATATACAAAGTATATTATAATATATATAATATATACTTTATATATATACGGCTTTGAAAATAGATCAATAAAGATCATCTAACATAAATAAGAGAGAACTACAGGTAACTGGAATCCCAGAAGAGGAGGAAAGAGAGAACGGAAGGGAAAAATAAATATTTGAAATTTAACTGAAAATTAGGAATAATGACTTGATTTTTTGCTTATAATCTCAGATGCTGAAATGGAAGGTCTTTTAGGAATTTTGAACTCTGGGGTATTTTAGAATAATAGCCAGACACACACTAAGGAAGGAAGACCACAGAGACATAGAGACCATGGGGAAGCTATTGTGGTTTTCTGTATGATAATTGTAAGGCAGAAACTAACACATTGTTGGTGAAAATCGAGATAAAGACACTATTTGAGCGACTCTTCTTATTGACTGGCAGGACAGGATTGCTGTTAAGGGAATGTAACTAGTTAAGAATAACTTGGAAGCTTCTGGAGTGGGTGGATGGAGAATGATGCTCCTACACGAAATTGTGCATGCTGTGGGCTAGCCCATGCCATGGAGTAGACAGGACAAGAGGAAAGTGTTGCCTGGAAATGCACTCATCTCACTCTCGTACCTCACTTACGAAATAGAGCCCTTTAGAACCTTATTTTGCATTTCTAGAACTTAACTCTGTGCTCAAAGGATGGTTGGTTCTCACTAGTGATGGTTCAAATAAGATGATGTGGCTCTGAAGATAATGACTGTATCCTTGGGCAAGACTCAAACAGTTAATTGTGGACATGGGTCTCTCAAGCTTTTGAGCTTCCATAGTCTGTAACACAGCCAAGCTAGAGGGGACAGGAAGAGAATGGACTTTGCAGCTTATGTGACAGGGCTTACCAGCTTCAGGATGGTTACCTTTCGAGGCAATCAGAGTATTACATGGTCAGCACACCTGGACCAGAATGCAGGTGGGAGAGCATCCGGAAGGGCACTAGAGAAACGGCAGTGAAGTATCCAGTGGCCAGGGGGTGAATGGTCCTCCCGTGAGTCTGGGCCAGTCTGAGCAGTACAAGGAACTGGAGACAAATGTCAAGGGCATGTTTTCAGAGGCTGGATCTCAGGTTGTGTCACAGAAAAAGAGACTCCGATCAGAGCTGGAGGGGGCAGTTCCAGGGGTGAAAGCAGAAAAGATTTGAGGTTCAATTGAGCTGGGAATGGGAGGGAGAGGTTTGGTCCACAGGAAAGCAAAGGCCCAGGACCATGGGCTCTGGTGGGATGGAGAGATAACAGCTTGAATCAACAGGAGTGATGGTTGATGACCTGTGAATGGAAGACCTCACCAAGGAAAGCCAAAAGAATTTGGGGCTCTCTGTGAATCTGACATGCAGTAGCAGTTAACATTGCAAGGTTAAAGTGCTGGACATGTTTACCCGTCCACTTCCAATGAGAATGAGGGACCACCCCCACCCACCACCAGGAAAGTTTTTGGTGCCTCTGCCAGGGCCCCAAAGTGAAGTGCTCACCCCTCAGTACTAACTGGAAAAGGCCCAGCTGAGAGCCCGAGGGAGGCGACTGCGTACCCCAGCCTTCTGTAGTACCCTTACCTCATGTCCTGCTTGAGTGGTGGTGTGCTGACTGACGAGGTTATTGAGGCAGAAGGCTCTGAGGCCAAGGAGGGTCCCTCGGAGCAGGTGGGTGTGCCAGGGCACTTGAACTCACAGGCCCACAGATGGCACAGGAATTTCCCATGCACCCACGCTGGGATGCATTTCCGACTGCTGAGGGGTCCGAACTGCTTTGTCCAAGGAGATTCCAGGAACCCTCTGTCTTTAGACTCCTCCAGCACCTGACTAGCCTCCAAGTGTCAAATCAAAATCAGAGAAGCAAACAAACCATGCATGCTGCCCACATCCACTTTTGGGTCATTTTTCTTCAGTCTCCCATGTTGGTTTCCCTACATATGCCTTTACCCCCCAAAACCATTCAGATACAGTTACTTTGATGGGAACAGCCAGAAAATCAAATGCAGTTAGGATTTTAAAAGGACTCTTCTACCCACCATAAACAGGTGTAAATACAAACACATTCGGAGTGTCACACACGTGTATATTTTGATTTTTAGAATTACATTTGAGGGCTGGGCACAGTGGCTGATGCCTGTAATCCCAGAACTTTGGGAGGCTGAAGTAGGTGGATCACTTGAGGCCAGGAGTTTGAGACCAGCCTGGCCCACATGGTGAAACCCTATCTCTACTAAAAGTACAAAAATTACCCAGACGTGTTGATGCACCCCTGTAATCTCAGCTATTTGGGAGGCTGAGGCACGAGAATCGCTTAAACCCAGGATGTGGAGTTTGCAGTGAGCCATGATTGTGCCATTGCACTCCAGCCTGAGTGACAGAGTGAGATTCTGTCTCAAAAAAAAAAAAAAAAAAAAAAAAAAAAAAGAATTTACATTTGAGTTTTGATTCTGTTTAACACAATTTTATTCTATCCAATTTGGGGGAGTACATTAATGTCATAAAGCAAGATACTGGTGACAAGGTGGGGTGAACGCATGACTCAGGGAAGCCAGTTAAGATGCTCCCCTAACGCCGTGCTGCTTATCCTCTGAGGGCCTAAAATGTGTGAGGATTGACATGTGGTCTCTGGAGCACAGGCAACAGGAACAGGTGCGCCCAGGCAGCAGGCAGCAGCTCACATCCTGCCTTGGGATTTTTTTTTTTTTTTTTTTTTTGAGACAGAGTCTCGCTCTGTCACCCAGGCTGGAGTGCAGTGGCACCGTCTCGGCTCACTGCAAGCTCCGCCTCCCGGGTTCATGCCATTCTCCTGCCTCAGCCTCCCGAGTAACTGGGACTACAGGCTCCCACCACCATGGCTGGCTAATTTTTTAGATTTTTAGTAGAGATGGGGTTTCACCGTGTTAGCCAGGATGGTCTGGATCTCCTGACCTCATGATCTGCCCACCTTGGCCTCCTGAAGTGCTGGGATTACAGGCACCTGCCTTGGGCTTTCTAATAGCAAGTTGAATTGTTCATGTTTGGATTAATATGTGCCTAAGATGCATTTTATTAGAAATATTTTCATCTTCCATGGTAGATCCATCAAATTGAAGTTAATTGACCAAAAAATGCTAATGATTAGCTATTCCCAATTGCTACTTCACATATTAAGAATTAGGTGAATGGAAAGCTCTGCAAAAAGCATTATTATGAATGAGGAAACACTTAATAATAAAATATGGCCAATCTGATTTGCAATACCCATCATCTCACCATCTCACCAACCAATGTTCATTAAAGGTTCAAAAGAACACACTTCATTCTGGGTCGTGTATTAAGCAAGTGCTGTTCTCCAGACAAAGGTGAGGCAGAGAAGGGGAAAAATTTCCCATGAGCACTCAGAAAAGAATGAGAACATTGAGTTTAATGACGGAGAATTATAAGCCAAGTCTGCATGTAGAGGAGAAAACGTGCAAGAATAAAAATTGCCTTGTGTAGGAAAGAAATTTGTTATTGCCCTGACGAGATTAACGGCGGTAATTGGCACTGTTTTTTTTTTTTTTTTTTTTTTTTTAACATATTGTGCAACCCTGCAGAGGCAGTGGTAATAAATAATGTGCACTTAGCTGCTCCATTGGTCATTCGTAGCCGTATCACAGCCACCTCCCCCATTCAGGGAAGATAAATGTGATTTAAATTAATAGCCAGTCCTAAATAACTCCTCAGCTGGTAAACGGCCCATTTATCAGGCCCAGACAGGCAGTGTCTTTTGATTCATGGCCCCCCCATTACAATGTGAAGGGTGCGTACAAAAA
Organism: Rhinopithecus roxellana; assembly: GCF_007565055.1. Classification (NCBI taxonomy): domain Eukaryota; kingdom Metazoa; phylum Chordata; class Mammalia; order Primates; family Cercopithecidae; genus Rhinopithecus; species Rhinopithecus roxellana. The sequence continues at coordinate 16,554 of NW_022142798.1, read as the reverse complement.
TTGTTATTACTTTTTAATAAAGTGTAGCAGTCAGTCTTCAGTCATTTATCAGAAACGGTGGCATTCTGACAAACAGAAATATCTTAGCAGTGGATGAATGAGAGGGATAAAGGACACATTTCTCAACAAAAATAATCACTGCCTAAATAATCTCATAAAAGTCAGTTTTTAAGTACCTTGAAATAAATGTATTCAGAAAGCTACAGCCCTTGCGTGTTGTAGAACTGAAACCTAAACAAACTATTTTAATATTCACCTTCGCAGAGAGGAACAGCTTTGTTATTGTGGCCACCTCTTTGTGTGGTAGGGATTCTAATGCATGCAGAACCAGTTGCAGACTGCAGTAGCAAAAGAGCCACCTACATCCTTCCACCACCAACGGGGAGTAAGCAGAAATCTCGTGAATGTGCAGCAGAGACCTGCAGGCAGAAATCCAATGCTAGGAAGAGGTGATGAGAACGGAGAATGTGTGACAACTTCCCACATTTTTAACACTGAAACTCTGTTGTTATTTTTAATATTCTCCTCTTTCATATTTTTTCACAACAGCAGTGCGCTTGGTTGATCTTGATTTATTTTGCAGCTGACGACTCTCAGATTCCCATGCTTTTGAAAATATACTTGCAATTACCCACATAATTGGATTGGTCAGCAAAAATTACGAAGGAAGCTCAAAGCCTTCTCTCCACTGAAATCCTTTCTCTCTTAATTAAATAACAAGTACAGAGTCTCCAGTGTCAGCAGGTCGTCCTTTCAAAGTCGTCGGGCAGGTCAGAAGGCTGCTGAATGCCGCTGGCTTCCTCAGCCGTCTCCTTTGTGCTCCCAGATATCAGGCAAAACTTAAGGCCTCCCCACCACTGCTTTCTGCTACACATAACCACTGCGGTGGCAGGAACCTTGGCCAAATCGACCTTTGTATGGCACACAGCAACCATAACCAATGAGTTAGCAACATCAGAAAGGCTTAGGAGTGGAATGTTCTTTGCAATTTGTAGCGCTTGAACTGTGACACAATTTCCAAGCCTCACCAAAGTGTGACTTTCCAATGAACTGATGTATCTTAAAGAAGGGATGACTGGAAATCAATGTAACTCTTAAGAGAAACTTGAGTGTCTCCCCTTCCTACACTGTCTTGCTCCTTTTCTTACGTCAGTCTAGATATAAAGAATTCTACCTCTCTGGATTGGATCACATTTTTACGTTTTAATTCCTTAAAAGATGTTGAAATCTCTATTTGATAGGCATTGTTAAATGAATTAATATTAATGAATGTGTCAGGAGGTCAGAGCAGTGTCTGGCAAGAACCACACGATTGTTGGACGTCACTCTTGAGGCTAACGCACTCATGCACCACTATTGTAAGAAAATGGAGCAAAAGGTGATGCAGATGAAATAAACAAAAGTAAAAATAATTGAAAAGGTCATGCATACCCTTCAGAGGATTTGGGGTTTTAAAACAAATTTCCTCTGGCTGATGTTGTCAAAAGCCATAACCAGGCAGACTGAGCAACGTGAGCCATGTCGCCGTTTTCATATATGTTTATTCTGCTGAAGAGTATGGCTTCATTCTGGGTACAGGGGTCACTTAATCTGTCCCTAGTCATTTGTGTATCCTGTGGATTTTCAGGTCTACAGTGTCAGCTCACCACACACAAAAAATGCCAAGGTTGGCACTACAACTCAATGTCACCAAAACAAAAATAAGCATTTTGGTTGAAATGGCAAAAAAAAAAAAAAAAAAAAAAAAAAAAAAAAAAAATTGTGTTTTAGTAAGGCATATATTCTCACCCCTAAACATGACTAAAAATATATGTTGTGATCTCCCACAGTTCTGGCTCCATTTACAAGGAAGGGCTGCATTTTGCATCGTTTCTACATGCAGGTGTTCCTGGGAAGCCAGTGGCTCAATCCAGTAGTAAGTATTTAAAGTTTCCTTCTGGCTGCATCAGCATGAGTCCTGGATCTTCAGAAGTGGCATCACCTTGCAATATATGGGGCGTCAGATCAGGTACACATTTGCAACGTGTTCTGCTATTTCTGTGGAAGAATATGATTCTTAGCAATTTAATTAAGGGGAGTTTTAAGGGAAAGAGTTCTTGTGGGGGAAAAGGAGTAGTGTGCTTCTGGTGCTGTCAGAGCTATATTTGATTTCTTTTTCTAAAACCAATTTCTTCATATTTGTCATTTGAATTATATTTTCTATCTATGGATTAGTGTTTTAGTTTTGCACCCCAGTCCCTCCCTACCATTGATTATAGCAAGAGAATCCCTAGCCACCAGCTGGTCTGTTGCATGCAAACGGGATGTGGGGAATGAGTCAAGGTGTAGGAGAGCCCGTCTTCTGTCCCGAACGCAGTTCTCAGATGCCTAAATAATGTGAATTTTAAAGACAGAGACACTTCGCTTGCACCTTTTCTGGAAAGTGAGCAGACCAGCTCAGCTGCCAGTGTCAGACTCAGGGACCTCCTCCATCAGTTCCGCGGTAGAGAATGGGAGCACTTCCGAACCCCCCAGAGGACTGGCCGCCCTGCGCTTCCTACACAGGTAATAGTCAATCCATTAACCTTTGCTTCCAGCTTGACCCACAGCCTGACGCAGCTCCCGCACCTCTCTTTTAATACTTTCCCCTTAATAGTTGCTCACCCGCAGCCGGAAAGGGCAGAGCAGCTCCTTGCGACGTCGCCTGTGCCCTGCAGTAATAAGCTTCCCTCCCTTTCTTCCCACCTCCTGCCTCACTCTCGTGTCAGCGACCATTTTTCTTTCTTTCTTTCTTTCTTTTAAAGAAGCTAATCTAAAAAGAGCTGTGGAGGCAGAGGTCGTGTTAAACTGTAACGCAAATGTTATTCCTCGATTATCTGGCTGGGGTAAATGTCAACTGCTTCAGGCTAAAGCAATTGGAGAGCGTGTGTGCAGCTCGAGGCCGGGCTGGGGCCTGGGTTGCACTGGCAGCCTTGCTTTCCCAGTTGTTCCCTCCTCGCACGTGGCCCAGCCTGACCAGCTGGGGCTGGGCCAGGTCGCTGCATTTTCTTCTCACCCTGAACCTTTCCCTGCGTGCACCTGTCTTTAATAAACACCTCTGGTAAGTTAAGGCTGTCCCCTGAATGTCACGCGTCCTCTTGGAGAACAGGATAGCCTTTAATAACAAAGGCAGAGTGTGCTCCACCCCCACACACACGCATGCAGATACTGGGGTTTTTCCTACAGAGGTTTAACACTGAACATTGAATGTGTTCTACAGACTAAACAATACTCGTACACCAAGTTAGAGTAAAGCCTTTATATGAAATACATTTAAATATATTTAAATATCTATCTTTCCTATTTTACATTCCAAAAACAAAAACAAAAACAAGATAGAAAAGAAGGGGAATTAGAAAATGTCTGGGTGCCCTGCTAGCTAGCTGATGGACAGGGGAAAAGCTAAAAAGGAGAAGGAGCCAGCCCTCTCTTTGGGACAATGAGGTGGGATCCTGCTGAGCCTGGGCTTCTCCACAGCATCCATTCTCCTCCTCTCTTCCAGGTACAAGGTGGGGAAAAGCTGGCCTTACTCTCAGTGAAGAAAGCTTTCCAGTTAGGGGCCCCGCACTGTCTTGAAGCCCACATTTTTAATGTTCCTGGTGGGGAGGGCACAGAGCACCCCCTCATTGTCCAACAGTCAGCCCTGGGGTGGGACGGGGAGCTCAGAGACACCCAGGAGTGCGGGAACAGGAGGAGGATCCCTTCCACCAGTCCGAAGGGAGCCCTGGATAGGGACACATCACAGTCGGTCACCAGTGTGGATACAGATTTAGGTTTCACTTTTGCTCTCTTTCTTTATTGTTTCCTTTTTAAATTTATTATTTGGTCCATTTCCATGGGTGACAGGTGAATCTCATTACCCTCTAATTTTAGGTGTAGGGATGTATGTGTTTGTAATTTAAAGCCAGCAGTAGCAAGTCACATACTGTCCAAATGACAGGGCATGAATAGCAGTTAAGGCTCCTGCTCACCCAGGAGGTGAGCAGCTGGCAGGACTAGTGCACAGGGCCTAGGTTCACGGGGAGCCTGAGAAATGTTCCTGGTGAAGGTGAAGGTGAAGGTGCTCCCCAGATCTCGCTTCAGACCCAGGCTGTCCAGCCCCGGCACTTGCCTGAGGAACCCCTGATGAAGACCCTCTTCAAAGTGCCTGCCCCTTGGCAGAGGTCCTGGAGAATTCTGGAGGAGAGAGGCAGGCCCCAGGGAAGACAGTTGTTTGGGGGCAAAAGGCTTACTTGTGAGGTTAAGAAAACCCACCATGGAGACAATCCTGTTCGGCTCCTATGAGCCGCCAGATTTCCCCCTCCAACACATCCCAGACCCTTGGGAACAGCCGGCAAAGTGCCCACCAGTCCTCCTCACCCTCCCTTGCCATGTTCCTTGGGATGACTTCTGGATCTGAGTTACATGGGAACAAAATGATCTAAACCAGTATTTCTCAGATTACCTGTGGAGAAAGGCTGGGTGTGTGTGTGTGTGTGTGTTGTGTGTTTAGTTATTTTCCAACTGATGTGTATGAACGCTTTTTTAAATATTAAAAAGATCCTAGTAGAAGGAAATTTTATACTCATAAAACTCCATACTCAAATGCATTTTACTATTAGATTCAAAAGACATAAAACTGCCCTGTCCAGTGGTTAAAAAGTACTTTCCAGTCTTCAGTCCTGTTTTTATGCTCATCTCCTGTGAGTCAGTAACAAATAGTTGTCAGAAGAGTTGGCACTCTCCCCAGATGACGCGCATGTCTTTAAGCAAGATTTATTCATCTAGAAAAGGCAAACAAAACCAAGATGCTGGTAGAAAATAACGGCAATCATAAAACCTGTAGTTCGCTGAGCGTGCACTGTGCCTCAGCTCTGGCAAAGATAGTTTCCTGTTGAGTCTGCATAAAGTATGAGAATTTTTAAATGACTGCTCCACTATTTCAGATGCCAAAGCTAAGGCGGAAGGCCTGCCTGCCCAAGGCGAGTGCACAGTGAGGGCAAAGCAAAGGTATGCCCAGGAACATGTCCCTGGTCCTGGCCAGTGGCCCTCCTGGGGGACAGGAGTCATGGGGTGGCCCATGACTCCTGTCATGGGGGAGCCAGGCCACACAGATGACTGCTTTCCCCAAGAAAAAAAACCACATTTTCCGTTTCTTACTCTTGCATTGGTGTAGACAAGGCGTGGTTTACCTAATATTCAAAAGAAAAAATAAAACGATACATCAAAGTTTTTAAATTCAGAATAAAAATTGCACATATATGCCACTATTTTTTAGATGCTGAGATAAATATGGCTTAAATGCAAATTGATGATTTATGTTTTTCTCTTTTCAGTGAATATTAGATATTTGAGCATAAAATAGAGAGGAAGAATTTAAATCTAATTCTAGCTCTTGCGAACACTTAATTGTATTCTAATTTTATGATAATAAATTAAAAGGTTATCATGTGTTGATGTAACATCTTCCTTCAAAAGAATTCCATGCATTTGTTGAAAAAAAAAATGGGCTTTGCTAGCTTCCTATAACGTGTTGTGGTGAGATCACCATAGATGAATTATTTCCCATAGTAATAAGCATAAAGGGTACTGCCCAGGGACACTGACTATTTTAAAGCATTATTTATACTGCTCTTTTTCTAACAGGGCTTTGCAGATATTTATGAAACCCCAACATTTGTGTTGCTTCTTTTTATCTTCCTGTTCACCCGGCCCTGTTGCAGCCTAATTGAAATACAATAATTATAAATGGGCTTAGTTCCTCGATTTAATTTCCTTGCAAGCAGTGTCATTTATTTTTCTTTGGCTTTGTTAACATGCTTTAATTAAAAGATTTAACAAAGCTAAGAAAACAAAATGCCATTGGGGGCATTGCACCCTGGGTTCCTTCTGCAAAACAACACTGTTTGGCTGTGTTCAAGTTCATCTTCTAAAGGGTAAGAGAGGGAAGTCCTCACGTACAGAATGAATAAAGCCTCTGCCTTACAAGCCCCGTGTGCGCAGAGCATTGATTAGTCACAGAGGCAGGAACGGCACCGAGCTCAGGAGTATGAGCCACCTTTGTAGCTAACACTGCCACAGCCACAGTAGATGTCTTTGGGTGGGTAGTTAACTCCAATGAGCCTCCGTTTCCTCATCCCTTCAATGGGCACTGATGTCTGTACCAGGCAGCTAATATGAGTAAGACATGTCTTATTCTGACAAAGTTCTTACTAGCATGAGCCTCAGGTGCAAGGTGAGTACTTAATCACCAGCAGATGTGTTTCCCAAGTTTGGATAAATAATTGAATCTACAAAATTAAATGTATTATTATAATGTCAATGAAACATTTTAAAACATGTTTCTGCATCTCTTAAAATGCTAATGATCAGCTAATACTAAAAACCATTTTAAGTTGATTTTATAAATATCTTGTCTGAATCCAAAATGCCTTACTGCAGTTCTTGACTGTTTAGGTACATGGCTGGATTTGCTTTGCTCAAGTCTACAAATCAATTTGGAAGCATCCTAATCCCCCTGGGATGGCAAACAGAAAGAAGCAACACAGAACACCAATGAGAAAACAGCCCTGAGGTCAGGAAACCATGCCAAGTCTGCTACCAATCAGTAACATGAACTTGAAAAGTCACTTAAACTCTGCGGGCTTCAGTCTCCCCTGTAAACCAGGTAGGTGGGACTTGATCAACTTGCAGGAAAGGAAGTCTTTCCAGCACAGAGAAATGGGGGTGGCTTTGTCAGCATAGCCCACACAGCCATGCATCTCATGGTTTTCAACCTTCCACCACTCAGAATCCCCTCGTTACGTGAACACCTGGGTTATCAGCAAAACATGAGCCAATAACTTGCTAATAACAGAAGAATCACTTTTGGGGTATCAGTCATAAATATATATGAGTGCTTAAAAAGCCATGAGTGCACTCAAGATGAGGAACAATGGGAAATAAACATCAATATAAGGCATAGTCTTTGCAATTAAAGCTCCTTTTCTCTAGCTCAGGAAGCAGCTGTCAAATTCAGTCTTAGCCAACATACCCATACATGTGAATGGAATTTAGGTATGGTGCACACTAGCATGGGCTGAGCTTGGGGTTAGGAATCAGAAAATAACCATGACTGGTTTGGCTGCACTCACCTGCTTCATCCTGAGCAAGGCCTTTAGCCACTCTGAGTCTCACCTGCATCACCTTTCAATGGAGGTAGTAAGGTAATAAGCGTTTTGACATTTTTGGAGACAAACAAGATAATGTGCACAAAGATGTTTTGATATTGTAAGATGCTTTGCAAACGTTAGTCTTTTAGTTAGTATTTTATTTCAAATTGTAAATTATATTATGACTGAAGAAAACTTATTGGTAGAAGTTGAGCTTGAATTGGGTTCCGAAGGATGACTAAAATTCAGATAAGTAGGGATGACTGTAAGGTGGGGAATTTACTCTGGGGAGTTTGAGGACCAGCTAGGTCCCTGCCTGTGGTGAGCAGACACTGGGTGCTGGAAGAAGCATAAGTGTTGGGTGTTAAAGGCAAGCAAGGGTTGGTGACCTTGGGAGCTGAGCGTACTTGCTAATACATTAGGTGAGTATCACCATCCCACTGTTGTATGACAACTCCCACTTTTACCATGCATTCAATAGTTTACCAATCATGTGTTAGAAAAAAAAAAAAAAAACCATTTAGGGATAATTACAATCATGAAAAATGCCAGGAATATCTCTAAATATCTCAAAAATGCCCATGTCCCAGTGGCACAGCAGGGGATGTTCTCCTGTGCTGGCGTCTGCCTCGTAGTCTTCTGTGCATTGCCACAAGGGACTCTGAGCACTCCAGGACTTTCCAGGTGACATGGACTTCAGTATTTTAAGTGGTATATGTGAGCAGTCAGCATCACGTATCATTTTTCTTTCTATGAATCAGAAAATAAAGAACACACTGTTGCCACAAAACTTATGAGGAAAATGCTAACATTTCTATTACTTAACAGTGTGGATACAATATGTGGTCCTAAAAGGGAAGACAGTTATGCATGAAAAACATCATCACCCTGATTAGAGTCTGGATTCCACGATTTTCTGAAACACATCATGGATTTGGAAGTTTATGCAGCATCCGCGAAAAGGCACTTGGAAAAACTAACAACTAACTTACTGAATTTTTTTAAACAATTGAAAGTTACTTGATATTCTTTTGATAGCTTCTACCATTGTCATATACGTCCCATTATTGCACAGATACAGCATTATCTCTCTAATATGCTGTGTTGCCTGATAAATTATGCCACTGTTTGTTGGCTCTGGATGTTGCCGTTTATTCGGTTCTTCATGGTCTCAGGAAGGAAAGTGAAACAAAACAAAAGAACGCTCTGATGAAAACAAAATTAATTCTAGTTTTGTTCATTCAGCAAATGTTTATTGAGGGCCTAGTTCATGCCAGGTGGTTATGGGTAAAGACTATTTGAGGGCCCTGAGTTTGTCAGGTGCAGAAAGGAGGGGCTAAGGCTCAGTACCAAGCCAATAGCCCAGGATTGAAGGGCTGAGAAAGATGGTCACAAAGCTGTTTAAGAGAAAACAAAAACTCAACAGTAAATTTTAATACAGAGAAAATAGGATGCTCCAATTATGGAAAAAAATAAAGTTGACTTTAAAGCAATTTGTTTAAGAAATTGAAAATTGGTGCTATTGATAGAATGAAATAATTCGTTAGTATAATAGCCTTTGTATTGAATGTGTTAAGTTTATTTATCCATGAGTCATTTTTAGAAAATCCCTTTTGTGCCAAGTGATAAAAAGAAAAAACAAATCAAAGTAAAAATATTAGTTCTCAATTTGTCTAGCAGGCCAGACAAAGTAACTGTAAAACACAGTAGGATAAATTGTGTGAAAGCAGTACTTAGAAAAAATTCTAGCACAACAAAAGTGATAAAAAATGATACAAAGAGATATAGCAAAAAATACAATCCATTCAAATAGAACAGGAAATGTTCAAATAGTACACATATAGTTAACATAAATAAATATATAATATAAATAAAACATATAAACAAGTACTATGAATATAACTTGTAAAACATATTATATTTCATGTTTATAATATGTATCTATATATAATCTATAACAAGAGAAATAGGAGAGAGAGGACCCAAAAACAGAGGGGAAAAAACAAACAATAATAAAATGGTAGATAGAAACTCAACCATAATGATAATTACATTAAATGTAAATGGTCTAAAAGGCAGAGATTATCAAATTGCATCTAATTTAAAAAGATTCAGTTCCAGGATCTTTCAGTAAACGCATTTTAATAATAAAAACACAGTAAGTTTGTAAAAATATTTTTCAGAGTTCTATTTAGATGCTAATTGAAAGAAACATAGAGTAGCTATATTAAGGTCAAAGCACAATTTGAAACAATAAATATTGCTGAGATAAAAAGGATATTGCATAGTGATAAAAAGGTCAATTCAGCAAGAAGGCATAACCATTATAAGTGTGTCTGTACCTAACAACAGAGATTCAAAATACATAAAGTAAAAACTTATAGAATTTTAAGAAAAAAATGGATAAATCTACAATTACAGTTGGAGACCTCAACATCCCCTTGGCAATTAGGTAGAACTACTACTTAGAACAAGCAGACAAATACAGAAATAACTCATGAGGATCTGAATTACATTATCAAAAAACCTGACATAACTGACATTTGAAGATGACTTCATCCAACAATAGTAGGATACATATTCTTTTCAGGTGTTCACTGAACATTCACCAAGATACCTGATATTCTGCAACGAACCATACAACAAATTTAGAATAATTCAAATTAAACAGAGTGTATCTTAAACTATAATGGAATTAAATTAGAGATCAATAACATAAATTATTAGGAACCTCCCTTAGATATTTGATAAAGAAAAGACTTCTAAGTAATTTGTGGGTCAAAGAAAAAATTATAACAGAGATTAGAAAAAAGTTTTTAAATAAATAAAAATCTTTTTTAAGATATTAAAGTTTTTGAGATGCAGCTAACACCTACATAAAAGACAGTTTGTAGCATTAAAATGTTTATATTCAAGAAGGAGAATATCTCAAACCCATGATCTAAGCTTCTAGTAAATTAAGATCAAAGCAAGCAGGAGGAAGAAACTAACAATAAGACCAGAACATGGTGGAATTGCAAACAGAAAAATAATGGAAATAAAATATCTTTTTAAAAAATAAATAAAATTGACAAATCTGTGACCAGATTGGCTAAGAAAAAGAAAGAATTACCAGTACAGGAATTAAAGGGTGACATTACTATAAATCCTACTAAAATTAAAAGGATAATAAGGAAATTTAATAAATAATTTATTCATAATCTTGATAATTTAAATAAATGAAATATATAAATTCCTTGAAAAATACATGCTACAAAAGCTGATTCCAGAAGAAACAGATAACTTGAATAATCATATTATGTTAAAGACATTGATTTTGTATTTGAAAACATTCCTACAAAGAAAGCTCCATGCCCATATTAGACCAAACATTTAAGGAAGAAAACTACTGATTGGGCACAAACTTCTCTAGAAAATTGGAAGGAGGGATCAATTCACAGCTAAACTTATGTGGCTGTCTTTACCTAATACAAATACCAGAGAAAGACATTACTCTGAAATTACAGACCAGTATTACTCATGAATATAGATGCAAAAATCCTCTACAAAATTTAAGCAAGTCAAATCTGTCAAGATAGAAAGAGAATAGTAAAACAAGGTCAAATGACATTTATTCCAGGAATGCAAGGCTGGCTCATCATTCAAAAATCACTTCATGTAATTCATCACATTCACAGACTGGAAAAGAAAAACCATTTTAATTATACAACAAAATCCAATGACTAATTCTGTTAAAAAACTCTCAGCAAATTTCTTAACCTTAGGGATGCCTTAATCTATAATTAATGCCATCTTTAAAAAATCTTCAGCTATCATTATACTTAATAATGCTTTTTCCCTAAGATTGAGAACAGGCAAGAATGTCTACAACCTTTACTCCTTTTCAACATTGTACTCAAGGTTGTAGCAAGTGTAGAAGGTCAAAGAATAGAAGCAAGACATTCAAAAATAAAATAATAAATTAGTTCTATTCACAAAGTGGAGGAGAAAATTATATAAGCCATAGAGACAGGTGAACGCTTTCCGATGGAAGGAACACCAGAGCTGAGATTAGAAAGCAGGGTTGAGATTTGTCATCAGACCACAGGAAAGAAACATCCTTCAAGTGGATCCAAAGAACAAGGAGAGATCCTGGCGTATTCAGGATCTAAGATGATTGCAGAGTCCAGTTCCTATGGATGAGGGAGTGGTGGGGAAGAGGTGCCACATCTGGGCAGGGTCCTTCCTGCATAAGCACTGCAGATTCTGGATCTTGTGTGGCAGATGCAAGACCATGGTGTGTGTGGCAAAGTGTGGGTGGCCCCTGGGGTGCTGGTCCTGATTTTCTTGACACTGAATGTGCTCCTTGGGGTAGTTTTGTTCCCACTTTTCTGATTTCTTCCCAATTTTTAAAAATCAAGAAATTTCAACGCCAAATAGTGGGATTTCTAGTAGATGGGAGGAGAAGTGAGTTTACATCTCTGCATGAAAAGAGTCCACTGGTAGGTGCCAAGAAATGCATTTCCTGTAACCAGATGACGGCAGCTGCTGCTCCCTGTGGAACTCTGCACTGAGTGTGGGGTGTGGGCAGATTGGAGCAGCTGGAGGCTAGATGCAAGGGCCAGGAGGCCTGGGAAATGATGAGCCTGGACACTGCTTGGGTGGAGTGGAGGAGGCAGGTGGAGAGACCCCGGAAGCCAGGTTCACCATGTGGTGCTGGCTGCCGGGAGAAGAGTGATGAGGGATGCTGGGCTGACCTCAGGGTTCCAGGTTGTTTCTCACACTGATCCTCGTGATGTTGCTGTCACCATCTTTATTTCTAACCACTCTCTTTACTTCTAACACATATTTTTAATACAGATTTTCATTGTTAAAATAATTAACTTGGCATGCTCTTGCAAATACAATATAGCTGTTAAAGAGGAGAATGGTTGTATTTGTAGGGTAGAGAAAGCTTTGTCAGATAACTGTAGACCATGGTTTCCATGGGATGATGTAGAAGTGGTATAGAGTGAAGGGAAGCTGAAGAAAAGCTCTATGTGGACACCTGGCATTTCCACCCTAGCTCAAGAACACAGAAAATTCTTCTCCCTTTTACAATAATAACCAATGGAACACTCACTCTCTGCCAGGCAATTTTCTAAGTATGATACATGTTTAACTCTTTTAGTTTCTCGCAATTGCTGTGCCATTATTCCATTTTCCAGATGAAAGAATGAGGTCCAGAGAGTTGAAATCACTTGCCCGAAGAAGGAGAAAGTGCCCACAGAGCTAGAGTTGAACACAGGCCATCTGAGCCCTGAGCCTGAGCTCCTGACTACCACAAGCACAATTGTTTTGACGCAATGCTTTGGAGAATGTATTTTAGGGCAAGATCCATCAAACCAAATCATTTCTTTGTCTAATTTTCACAGAACAAAAATGGTTTGTTTTCTGTTTCTTGAAATTATTTTCATTACAGTTAATGATCTTTCATGTAGATTTTCTTTCTTTCTTTCTTTCTTTTCTTTCTTTCTTTCTTTCTTTCTTTCTTTCTTTCTTTCTTTCTTCTTCGTTCCTTCTTTTCTTTTTCTTCTCTTTCTTTCTTACCTCTCTTCTTCTTTCTTTTTTTCTTTCTTTCTTTCTTTTTTTTGATGAAGTCTCACTCCATCAATCAGGCTGGAGTGCAGTGGCATTATCTTGGCTCACTGCAACCTCTGCCTCCCGAATCAAGCAGTTCTCTTGCCTCAGCCTCCTGAGTAGCTGGGATTACAGGTGCCCACCACCACGCCCAGCTAATTTTTGTATTTTTAATAGAGACGAGGTTTTGCCATGTTGGTTGAGGCTGGACTCCAACTCCGACCTCAGGTCATCCACCTGCCTCGGCCTCCCAAGTGCTGGGATTACAGGCATGAGCCACTGCTCCCAACCCCATGTAAATTTTTTTTAAAACAACTGTTTCAGTTTTTGTTTGTTTGTTTGTTTTTTGTTTTTGTCATTAGTTTTAACAAGATCAGTTTTTTCCTGGAGTCAAGTTTGCTGATACAAAATTTATCAGAAAGATTTCACTATTTGGCCATGTTTTAGTCAATGATAAATTTTGAGGTGCAATTTTGACCAATGTCAGTTCTGTTTTTTCTTGGTTATTAACATCTATAATGATTATTATGATTTCCCTTATTTCTTGCTTAATACATTAGAAAATTCAGGGCAATTCTTCCCATGGATCTCAGATTTCCTCTGACAGCAAAGGGTGAAGCGTCTTAACCTCAGGGTTGAATGAAGTCTCTAAGTGTGAGGGCAGAATCATGGGTCACAGCTCTGTTTTCGGCCTCAGACTTTCATAGGCCATCTTCCCCTGTTAGTTGCATTAGTTTCTTTTGTATGCTGCCTCTCTGATCTAGTTCCTTAGAAGACTTTTGTTTTACTTTGTTTTAAATGCAAGATAGGGAATCAAAAGGCTCACTACTCATTACAACATATGGGAGAAAATCTTAAATTAAGAGCACTAAAAACCAAACAACCAACACACACACAGCAGAGGGACACACTCGGCATTCTGAGAAGACCCCTTCTCTCTCTCTGGAAGCGTCTCTCCTTTTTTAAATTGTATTTATTCTTTGGAGACTGAATCTCACTTTGTAGCCCAGGCTGGAGTGTAGTGGCACAATCTTGGCTCACTGTAGCCTCCACCTCCCGGTGCAAGTGATTCTCCCACCTTAGCCTCCAAGTAGCTGGGATTACAGGCGTGCACCACCACACCTGGAGAATTTTTGTATTTTTAGCAAGATGGGGTTTCCCTATGTTGACCAGGCTTGTCTTGAACTCCTGACTTCAAGTGATCCACCTGCCTCGGCCTCCCAAAGTGCTGGGATTACAGGGGTGAGCCACTGCGCACAGCCAGAAACTTCCCTTCTCCCTCCCCTTTCCCCTGAGTTTGCTCAGGGCCCTGGAGCACCAGCCCCTCTCACACTTAGCAACACTCATATTTAGTGCTCTTCTCATCCTTTAAATATATTTGCTTGGTTCTAAATTAATATGCGAAAAAATTGGGGTTACGGCTCAGTTAATTGTATATGTCTTTAAACAATTGTGAAGAATACGTGGTTCTCCTCAGAATAGCCCCTCCCAGAGCTCTCCATTGTTCGGTTGTTTGGTGCAGACGATGAGGATGATGATGAAGATGATGCTGATGATGCTGATGCTGATGAATGCCTAATAGCATTTCCTGCTCCCAACCAGCTTTCGGAAGCGTACTTTGAGTTCTTGACCTTTACGAAAAAGCGAACAGTTGTACACTTAGGACAGATTTTTCAGTGTATTTAAGGCTTGTGATGAAATGTGATTAGAGTATGCTTTTTTCAGTTGGCCAGGACCAGAGATAGTGAATGGGGCTTACTGTCTGAGCACCTAAGGAAATCCAAGGGCAACCAGCCCCCAGAAGGCATCCTGCCTGGTCCTGGAGAAGATGAGAGGCCCTTCGTTGCTGCTGAAACTCCCCAGCAGGACGGGAGACATCACGTTCAGTCCTCTGGTAGGTGCGGCACCTTCTGCTCAGCTTTGGACATGCTACTCAGTTATTTTCTATTCTGCCCCCCACCTGTCCATGATGCTCAAGTGCACGAAGCTTCTCTCTGCTCTATTTATCTTAAATAAACTCAGCTGTTGGTGCAGCATCCATCCCAGCTGCGCATTAGGGACTTCCTTCTCTCTTTCGCACTGGGGAAAGAGGAACCTTGGGGATGGGGTCTTTATCGTTCAAAGCCCCTTGGAGAGTTTGTGGCTGGTTTTCAGCTGCTCATGCCAGGGCCTCATGCTCTGTCCCAAAGCCGGATCTCTGCCACTGGCCATTCAGCCTCCTGGTGAGTGACTAAGCCACCAGGAGCATCACTGGCAAGCCCAAAGCAGCAGCACTTAGCATTTTGCTCTGGGCCATGCATGCACCACTGATTCTGGAGCCCTGGTTCCTTGGGGGGCTGTTGGGACTGACTGGCAAGGTGTCTGCTGCAGGAGGACCCACCCCCAACTCCAGGCCCCAGCATCACACCTAGCCTTTCCTTAGCACTGCACCTCGACTCCCAAAATGCCATACCGTCAAGCCTGTTTAGCTCTTGTGCCCAGAATCCAGGCTTCAAATCTCATGGGTCCCAATCTTCCCATGGGGTGAGGAAGATCCCAGCATCCAAGTTGGCAGTGCTGTTGGCCTGAACTGGTCTGCGGGAAGATAAGGCGGCTGTATTTCAGTTGGCTTAGGAGTAGATTTTGCCGCACCCCTTAATGCGTTGTATATGTATGGCTTTCTCTCAATCTCCCTAAAATACTGAACTGGCTGGCCAGCCCCCATGACATAGCTGTGCCCTGGCAGGCTTCCATCCCGGTGCCCTCTTGAGCCCAGCACGTAGAGTCAGATGGGAAACGGCCCTCTGGTCACTGCAACCCGGGAGACAGAACTTGGAACTTCTTGAAAGGGGTCTCTGGACATGGCACCAGATAAAGAACCTGGACAGGTCCTAGGCTTATTGAATTTTCAAGTTCTTTTCAAATCATGGACTTGGAGGTATTTGTTCTGTTTTCTTTCTGAATTTAACAGTGAATGACACACCCAAGCGGGACCAAGGGTTGGGCAGGTTCAAATGCAGGAGCCAGCAGTGCCAGCCCTCCCAGCCTGCCCGAGGAGCAGAGCCAGCGACGTGCTGGGGCAGGGGACAGTTAGGGGCAGAGAGGCGGGCGGGCTGTGGTCAGGTGATGCTCACCAACACCATGGTGTCTTTCTAGCAGATTTCTTGAGGGCAGGGCTCAGTAACTGAGACCCAGGAGCTCAGACAGAAAGCAGCTGCCTTTATGCCGAGGCTGGTTCTCCTGAGCTGTGCGGTCTCACCATGACCACCACAGCATGCTGGTCTTTGAGAATGTTGAAACATCTAGACTAATACTGAACCAGGAGGAGTCCCCTTGTCCCCTTGCAGAGCATGCAACAGGGGTGTGGCTTGCTTCTTCCTTGCCCCGCTGCTCAAACCCTAGGGGGGAGGGTGCAAAAGGGCAGGTCGTGGGGAGGGTTTTTGGGCTTCGACCCCACAGCAGCATCTAGGGTTGAATGTTTACAGCTTCCAAAGCCCCAGTGGGTGTGTGTTACAGTCTGCTCTTTCAGCTTTACCATCTGCAGGCGGCTTGTGTCAATCAGCTCTGTTGGACCCTCTGCCTTACCGCAAGGACAGAGAGCTTTCTGTATCTCAGGTTCTTGCCTTAGTGTACCAGAAAAATTGAATCACATGTGAGAGCTTGGAGGATGGGTGCAAAATTTTACTGAGTGGTGGAGGTGGCTCTCAGCCTGGTGGACAGGGAACCAGAAGGGGAATGGAGTGGGACGGTGGTCTTCCCCTGGAGTCAAGTTGTCTAGCAGCCAAACTCTCCTCTGACTTCCCCTGACAAAATTTCACTGTGTCCTGGT
>NW_022142797.1:0-7038 GCF_007565055.1 Rhinopithecus roxellana | reverse complement strand
AAGATGGAGTCTTTCTCTGTCACCAGGCTGGGCGTGATCTCAGCTCACTGCAACCTCCGCCTCCCGGGTTCAAGCGATTCTCCTGCCTCAACCTCTGAGTAGCTGGACTACAGGCGTGTGCCACCACGCCCAGATAATTTTTGTATTTTTAGTAGAGACAGGGTTTCACAATGTTGGTCAGGATGGTCTGGATATCTTGGCCTCGTGATCCACCTGCCTCAGCCCTCTCAAAGTGGTGGGATTACACGTGTGAGCGACTGCACCCAGCCTATGCATCTTCTCTTTAAAAACACAGATGTTGGCATAAGAAACACACTGTTCTCCACCAGTTCCCCACTGATAAATATTTAGGTTGTTCACAACCGTTTGGATTAATCAATGCTGGGTTGTACGTAATTCTTCCAATATAGATATAATAGATATGTGTATAAAATAAAGATATAATAGATATGTATGAAATATAGATATAATAAATAATGTATGAAATATAGATATATAGATATAATAGATATATGTATGAAATATAGATATAATAGATATATGTATGAAATATAGATATAATAGATATATATATATGTATGAAACATAGATATAATAGATATATGTATGAAACATAGATACAATAGATGTAATAGATCTAGGTATGAAATATAGATATAAAAGATATAATAGATATATGTATAAAATATAGATATAATAGATATAATAGATATATGTATAAAATATATATAAGATATAAGAGATATATGTATAAAATATAGATATAATAGATATAATAGATATATATATAAAATATAGATATAATAGATATAATAGATATATGTATAAAATACAGACATAATAGACATATGTATGAAATAGAGATATAATAGATATATGTATAAAATATAGATATAACAGATGTATGTATAAAATATAGATATAATAGATGTATGTATAAAATATAGATATAACAGATGTATTAAATATACATATAATAGATGTATGTATAAAATATAGATATAATAGATATAATAGATATATGCATAAAATATAGATATAATAGATATAATAGATGTATGTATAAAATATAAATATAATAGATATAGATTTATGTATAAAATATAGATATAATAGATATAATAGATGTATGTATAAAATAGAGATATAATAGATACAATAGATACAGGTATAAAATATAGATATAATAGATTTAATAGATATAGGTATAAAATATAGATATAATAGATATAATAGATATAGGTACAAAGTATAGGCATAATAGATATAATATATAAAGATATAAAATATAGACATAATAGATATAGGTATAATATAGACATATCTATTATATCTATTATATCTATATATCTATATTTTTACCTATATTATATATCTTACGTCTATATTGATACCTCTCTCTTATATATCTATATCTATTATTATGCCTCTATCTATTATATCTCTTATATCTGTATTTTATGCCTCTATCTACTATATCTTTTATATCTATATTTAATACCTCTATCTATTATATCTATTATATCTATATTATTTACCTCTATCTATTATATATCCTTAAATCAAATTTCATACTTTTACTATTAAATCTATTATATCTATATTATACCTCTATTTTTCTATTTTTATCTATACATTAACCTATATCTATTATATCATATTGTATTTATATTTATACCTATATCTATTATATCTATATTTTATTTATAATCTATATCTATATATCAGTATTTTCCTATATCTATTATATCTATTATATCTATATTTTATACCTATAATTATTATATATATTTTATACTATAACTATTATATCTGTTATAACTATATTTTATACCTATATCTATATATATTATATCTATATTTTATACCTTATCTATATTTATATCTATCTATATGTATATGATGTCTATATTTTATACCACATTGATTATATCTATTAGGTCTCTATTTTATTCATATATGTATTATAACTATATTTTATTCCTATATCATTATATCTATAGTTTATATCTAGTATATTATTATACATAACTATTATAACTATTTATCTGTATTTTACACACTATATCTATTATGTATTTATATTATCTATATTTTACCGTATCATTATATCTCATTTTATACGTACATCTTAATATATCTATTATGTTCGATATTTTATACCCAAAATCTTATGATACTATTATGTCTATACTGTATACCTATATCTATTATGAGATTATGTCAAATTATTATACCTAATCCTAGTGTTCTATATGTCTATATATTATAAACTATATATGTATTCATTATGTCTCTATTTTTATAAACTCTATATATTATATTTATTATGTCTATATGTTATACTCTATCTATATATTCAATTATTCTCTATTTTATACCAATTCAATTATACCTATTATGTCTAATAATTTACCTATCTCTATTAATCTATATGCCAATTTAATACTACATCTATTTCACTATATGTCTAAATTTTTCCTATCTCTTAAGTATCTTTTTATAATATGGCTATTATATCTATGAGCGGTCTATATTATATGTTCTATCTGTCTCCATTATATCGTATTTTTACCTATATCTTTCTATCTTTTATGTTATTAATTTTATACCGATATGATTATATCTCTTATGTCTATTTTTATACCTATATGTAATTATGTCAATTATGTCTGTATTTTATACCTGTATGTTTATATCAATATGTCTAATATCTACCTACACTATTTACATCTATTATATATATATTTTATCGTAAGATCTATTATTCTATAGTTTTACCTTATCTATTATAATCTAGTAGGTCTATATTTTATACCTTTCTATTATGTTCTATTATGTCGGTATTTTTACCTATATCTATTATATTGGTATGTTAAATAGACTTATATCTATATGGCTATATTTTAAACTATATCTTATATCTATTATGTTCTATATTTTTAACCTATATCTATTATGGTCAATTATTTGATACCCTAATCTATTATATCCAGTTATAATATTTTTAACTAATTATTACATGTATATTTGAGACGCAATCCATATATCATTATATCTATATTTTAGAATATATCTATTATATCGACTATGTCTATATTTATATCTATATCTTTATATTATTATGTCTATTTTAGAACATATATCGATATATCTCTTAGGTCTGTATTGATACCATATCGTAGTATATCGATATTTTACACCTATATCTATGATATCTTATTTATTGTTTTGGGGGTATATTTTATACTTATTGTATTATATCTTGAAGTCTGTATTTTTACCTATATTATTATATTATTACATCTATATTTTATACCTATATCGTGTAGAACTAATATTTTATCGTGATATCTATAGATCTATAGATTCATTACCTTTATCCATTAGATTATATTAATTTATAATATATCTATTATATCTATATGTAGACCTATATCTATTATGTCTTTTATATCTCTACTTTAAACCTATACTATTATATCTATTATATATATTTGGGACGTAATCTATTTTCTCTTTATTTTACAAAACTATCCGATTATTGTGCCTATTTCATGAGCTATATCTGGTATATACTTTAAAAATTTTATAACTATATTTATTATATCATTATATCTATACTTTCTACCTGTATCTAATCTATTATATGCTATATTTCATATCTATATCTATTATATATATATAAATCTATATTTTATCACTAATCTATTATATCTATTATATCTATAGTGATATCTATATTATGATAAATTTATGTCTAGTGGTATACCTATATCGATTGTATCTATGTATCTATATTTGATACATATATCTATGTTATCTATTAGGGTCTATATTTTATACCTCAATCCATATGGTCATTTTTATACGCATTATGTATTATATCTATAGGTCATAGTTTTTATTACGATATTATTATATCACTTAGTCTATATTGATACCTATATCGTATTATAACTTTTGTCATTATTTATAACTATATCTGTTATAGCTATTATGTCTATTATTTTATACTATATTATTATATGCTGTATTTATGCCTTATATATTATAACCATATTTCTATACCTATATAACATTAATCTATGTTTTTTACCTAGATCTATAATATCTATTGATTTATATGTTTTTATTATATTCTATATTATCATATTTTATACATATATTATTATACTCATTGTCATATTTTTACCTGTACCTATTCATATCTATTATGACTATATTTATAACTATGTTCTATTATGTCTATTTGTCATATTTTGACCTACTATATAGTAATCTTTATGTTGTAATTGTATAACTATATTATTATGTCATATTTTTATACCTATATCTTTATATCTATTATGTCTATATTTTATACTATATCTATTTTATACCCTATGTTATATCTTATACCATATTTATTTATATATATTATGTCATATTTTCAAAAAAACTGTATCTTTATGTCTATATTTTATAACATACCAATTATATCTATTATTGTGTACACTTTATATCTTTATCTCTATATCTATTAGTCTCTATTTTATACCTATATCTACAAATATCGTATTATTCTATATTTTATACCTATTCTATTATATTCCACTAAATCTTATGTTATTTTATACCTATATCTATATATGCCATTTGATACCCATACGTTAAATCCTGATTATATATATATTTGTATACCTGTATCTATATAATCTATTATGGATATAGATTTATATCATTATATCCATATTTTTATAACCGTTATCTATATGCTTCTGTATTTTAGACGCCTGTCATTTAGTCACCTATATCATTAGGTCTATATTAACCGATATCGTATATCTATTTTGTTCTATTTATACTATCATCATAATCTATTCGTCTAGATTTTTAAACATACATCCATTTATATCTATTATGTCTTCTATTTCTTTACATATCTTATATGTTCTATTTATTTTTTTTTAAAACTATATCTGTTATACTTATGTTAAATCTTAAATATTATACTAATCTATTATTGTCATTTTTATACCTATATCTATTTATAACAATATGTCTATATTTATAACTATATTATGTCTCATATTTTACACCTCTTATCTATTATATCATATATGTCTCTATATTTTAACTATATTTATGTCTATAATTTTATATCATATCCACTTATCAATATTAGGTCTATAATTTATATTATATCTCTTACGTCTATTTCTACACCTATATCATGATTAATCCCATCTGGGTAATTTATACGTATATCTATATATACTTGTATGGTCTATATTTTTATACCTATATCATAAGTCTATATTTTATACCTATATTGATTATATCTATTATGTCTATATATTATACTATATTTAGTATGTCTTTTATACCTATATCAATACTATGTTTTCTATATCATATTGATGTCTCATCTATTAACCTTATGATATACTATCTAGTTTTATGTTATTATTACCTAGATCTATTAATCTTTATGTCTTTTTATACCTATATATATTATATCGTATTATCTATATATTGTTAACACTGTATCTTATTAATCTATTATGTATATATTCATACCTCTATCTATTATACCCTTATGTCTATATTTTATATCAGATCTATTATATCTATATGTCTCTATTTATAAGATATCTATTATGTCTATATTTTATACCCATATATTATATCTATTATGTCATATTTATATTCTTCATCTATTATATCTTTATGTCTATATTTATACCTATATTATATCTATTGATGTGTCTATATTTTGACTTATATCTATATATCCAGTATATCTATATTTTATAAGTTATATATATAGAGTATATTTGATACCCATATTAACTGATATCTATTTATCTATATTTTATACCTGATATATATATATCCATATATTATATTTTAACCTATATGCTATATCTATGATATATATATTGTTATATCATTATATATATTATGATCTATATTTTATAACAATATATATAAGTATTAATCTATACTTTATACCTATAGTGTTCATTGTATTTTATACTTAGTATATACCTATTATATCTATTTTGATAGCTATATCAAGAGATCTTTATTTGGTATCATATTTTATACCTATATTATATTATATCATATTATCTATATTTAGTACTATATTCTAGATATCGCTTATGTTCTAGATCTTAACATTACATCGATATATATCTATTATGTCTATATTTTGTTACTATACTATTCGATTATTATATGTCTGTATTTTGTGAACTATATCGAATAGTTAAGTGTTACAACCTATATCATTATATCTATTATATCATATCATACCTAATCTATTATATCATTATGTCATATATATCTATTTCATCAATAGGTCTATATTTTCTAACTATATTCTATTGTCTATTAAGTCTATATTTAGATCTATTATATATATTATGTCTAAGTTTATAAGTCTATATGATTATATCCATTATGTCTATAGTTTGATACCTCTATCTGTAAAGCTAGTATGTCCAAATTTTATAACTATCATCATATCATTATGTCTATATTTTATACCTATATCGATTATATCCATTAGTCTATATTTTAACTATACTGTTATATCTATTATGTCGCTATATTTCATTCCAATATCTATTATATTATTATGTCTATATTATGCCTAATCTTCTATATCTACATTGATACCGATATCCATTTATAGTCTATTATATATATATTTATACATATACTATCATATCTATTATGTCTATATTTTATACCTATATCTAAATATCGATTAGATGTATATTTTCAACTTATATCTATTATCACCAATTTTATTTTTAACCTATATCCAGTATATATATATTTTTTTCCTATAGATTATATCTTTTATTTTGAGATATAAATTATATCTATATATATATTTTATA
This sequence comes from Rhinopithecus roxellana, assembly GCF_007565055.1. NCBI lineage: Eukaryota > Metazoa > Chordata > Mammalia > Primates > Cercopithecidae > Rhinopithecus > Rhinopithecus roxellana. The sequence continues at coordinate 142 of NW_022142797.1, read as the reverse complement.
CCTATATCTCTTATATCTATTGTCTATCTTTATGCTGTATTCTATTAATATCTTTTATATTTGATTTTACACTTATATCTATTATATCTACCCCATATATCACTTATATCTAGTATATCTGATTATGTCTATATTTAACTTA